>NW_009650173.1:127054-131069 GCF_000708025.1 Charadrius vociferus | reverse complement strand
GGTCCCGCCCTAGGCTGGAGCGCTACGTGTAGCGCTGTGTGACCTCCCGTGCGGCTGCTCACAGGCGTCTTCCGTGTGGTGGCCTTTTAAAACGTGAGCGGTCTCCTCAGGACAGAGTGAGGGCTTACTGGGGACTTGCAGACAGGTATTAGTCCCGCTAATTTATACATCTATATCACATACTTACCTATAGAAATATAAATATAGAATACTGAGATATAATGCTGTGTATTTATACGCGTACACACTGAAAACATTGAACAGGTTTGCACCTGGGTCCTCTCCGGTGTTGCGACCACAGCTCCCTCAGGCTGTGCCTCTCCTGTCATTTTAAAATCACTAAAAATTTCCAACCAAATGCATTAAAATGTGTGGATTTTCCTTATCTTTGTGCAAAAACAAATAATGTGTAAATCCAAATACTGTATCTGACTAGCTTAGGTGGTGTAATATTGTTAATACACATTTACATTTTTTTAGTCACAGTTTGATCAACTATTTTCAAAGTGGTTTTGATTACAAATACTGAATCTGATAAAATTCTGAATCCGGAACCTAGGCACTGATCCTGGAACTTGTTTTGTGTGAGGCATTCAGCCACATGGAGGTGCATAAGTAAAGAAGAAATTACAAAATTGGGTTCCTAAATTGTTTTCTCCAATTATGATGGCAGATGCACTGATGTATTTGGATAAAACACAGCATGCATAGTAACCGGTGACCAACCTTTGTTATTTTTGCAGCTGTACCAAGGAGAAAAAAGGGTAGTAAGACTAAAAGATTCTCTGGCACATTTTGACCAAGAAGATTAAAAAAACCCCCAAAACTGTGACATGAGCAGCCTGTTAAAGCCTAAAGCAATCTTGATTTTGTCCTCTAGCTAGCCATCAACATAATAAAGAATTTTGACTGAACTAATAGTCACAACTAGAAAGCATTAAATTACTAAATTTATTTTAAAAAATTGTGAATTACTGTAATAGTATATATTATAGTAGTAACAACTAGCTTACTTGCAGTGTCACCTGTTCTCTAAAGCCAAAGCAAGCGGTATTTTTAGTTACTTAACATTTTGAATCTCAACTTTTGTTTTTTATTTATGCACTAATTCTGAACTGACTTAACTGGTCCAATTAAGAGTAACTAGTATTTCTCCTACTCATATTGGTCTTTGACTAGGTATGTGCCATAAATACCTTTTGTAGAGAAACTTTTGCATGTGGCAGGAAAGCAGAGTGACATTGAAATTAATAGGAGTGAAAGAGCGTGCATATTTTTTGTTAAAAACATGTCAAAACCAACGTTATGCAGAGCAAGATGCTAATTAATAGAGTTCCTAAGCCTATTTTTCTGATTTATAGGCTGTTTTTTTCCCCAAAGAAACTGCTTTTTAAATATTTTAATTCATGTTGAAGCAATTTGGGCTAAAAAGGCAACTATGCAAACTATTAACTCTTACATAGTTTGAAGCAGGGAGACTCCTTTTTTCCACATACACCGAAAACAATAAATCACTATCGGGTATGTAGAACTTGCTTTAATGTATAAAATATTGTTGCAGTTAAAAAAGCTTTTTTTTTTTTTTTTACTTTCTGAGTGTTTAGTAACATTTCAAGATGTTTGTTTCCTCCTGCTGTCTTTTTTATTTAATTGGAATATTTTTATTATGAAAATTTAAATTACGACTTTTAAACTTGGATTATTATCAATATCAAAATTTCTGATATAAATAGAAAGCACTCTATAGCAAATTCAACTTCCACTTGTGATACATTATATAGACAGTTAAAACTAATATTTAAAAACTTTGTTACCACATATAAGCCTTTTTGAGGAATGAAAATTGTTCTTAACTAAGCTACTTTAATAATGTAATAAAAAAAGGCCTTTACCTACCTGACCACTCCTCTTTGCAAGCAAAGTACCATTTATGTTTGAGAGTAACATTTATGTTTGAGGCATGCATGCTTAAATAAATAAGCCTTCATTTAGAACAGTTGGGTAGTGAGAGCAGGGTATTTCAGTAGCAAAGTTTCTTTGCTTTTGATTGTTAGAGTAAATAACTTTTCCCTTCTGGTTTGTTTTTTTTTTTTTTTAAGAGTAAAGATAAGTAGTTTTTTTACAAATCTTCAGAATGCAAATTAATTCAATTCTAACAGTGTGAACTATCAGTCCAAAAGTCACTTGTTGACCTTCCCATTCTGAGCCGTGAAAAAAAAAGACATACTACATTGGTGGTTTGAAGAGCTCAGTGGTGAGGGCCACTGCTCCATCAGGGAGGGAACCCAGGAGCTGAGCAAGAACTTTTCCAGCAGAGACCCACCCCAGAGTACCTGAGCATAACAGACATTAATGAGGCAGGTTTGAGGTTAAGCTGGAAGCACCAGTCAGTAAGGCAGGGTCTAACACAGTCTAGTGATTGTCAGGCAGATCCTTACTGACAAGGCAAGCCCAAAGACAAGGGTGAAATCAGTCCTTAGGCAAAGGCCCAGATCAGATCTATGGCTAGTTTGGACCTAGCTGTGACTGAGCTAGGGACCAACACTTTACAGTGTAACTCAGAGTGGGACTGTGGGTCCTGGGCCGAGCTTAAATGGAGCTTCTGGGCTGTAGGTAGGAGTGTGGCAGGATGCACCAAGTGGGGCTGGTCACGGCCATTAAACATTGTTAATGCACTTAAGACCCGGACATGGTATGTGTATCTCGAAGAGATAGTAAGCAAGTTGAGTAAAATGCTGGGTTGGTTGGTTTAGAAAGTTTGTTTTATAGATGATTCAATATTGTCCTAGTTCCAGAGGCCATTGAATTAGCTGTGTATTTCAAACTCACTATAGTAAGGAGTTAGGAATTTCTGTCCTACTGAAGTAGGCTCCATTAAATGTACTTTGGGCAATGTGGTAGGTATTCTTTTCCTACCAAGCTAGCTCTTTTAATAAAACAATGTGAAATGTAACAAGACAGAGCTGTAAGAATGGGTGGTCTTTACTGCTTTAATGTTTTACTTGAAGGTATAGCATTTTTACAGACCAAGAAACATTTTGTATAGCTACTAAAAACTGTACGATGTTATGCTACCAGAATTAGTAACTTTTTTGTTGTTGTTTACACTTCGTCACATGACTGTATTTGCCTTATTTATCTGATAAATATAATGATGTCCTACTGTGTTAGATTGTCACCTAAATCTAAAGAATTGTTTTGCCAGCAAAGGCTTTAAGGAGCGATAGTTTATGTTTTGTAAGCAAGTTGTGTATTTGAAGATGGAGAGAGAATGCTTTTGTACTTAAAGTACAAAGTCATGAGATGCTTATACATAGATTCATTTTGGTTGGAAGAGACCTTTAAGATCATTGAGTCCAACTGCTAACCTAGCACTTCCAAGTTACACTTAAGTCATGTCCTTCCTACCCTCAAGCAGATCAATGCCCCTGCCCAACTTGGTGTCAACTGCAAACTTACTGTGTCTAAGTGGTGTAGTGGCTCACTAACCATTTCCCCTGGGATTATTGGGGGTTCACTGTGCTCACTTCATGCTTAAGTGTACTTCTGACTTCTTTCTAATCCCTGTTTGTCAATTAACTGGTTGCTAGCCTTTATGAACACACTCATTTCTGTTAACCATATGCTTATTTGAATTCTGAGCGTCAGAAACACTAACAGCAAAGTAACCTGAATTTTAATTTCTAACATCATCACCTAGCGCTAAAAACTTCTCTTGTGCCCTGCAGACCTAAAAGGTACAAGTAACTTCACAAAAAATGGTGTACCACTAGACTTGTTCTAAATGCTCTAGTATATTCCGTGAGACTTAAGGCTGTTACCCTGCAGATCCTTTTACCTAGCGCTAGCGTGACAAGCATTTCAGCTTTGTACAGGTCTACTTCTATTTACTGTAGCATTGGTTGTAGTTTGCCTGGGTTGCATAAAATGTAACATCTCTCTGCTCAGGAATATTGTGGAGCTGAGGCTACAGCTGCACTTCTTTTCAGTATCCTTCTTCACGTGAGGTGTAGGG
>NW_009650173.1:106886-127016 GCF_000708025.1 Charadrius vociferus | reverse complement strand
GGTCTTACTCCAGTTCGGTTCATTGTTGGTTTTCAAAGGGGTTTTTTTTTTTGTTTTTTGTTTTTTTTTTGGGGGGGGGTAGTTTTTGCACTGATAGCTTTCTACCTTCTGTGTATTGCACTTAGCTTTGATTAGCAGATATAAAATTGTGGTTTAAAAAAAAAAGCAAAACCACAGAAACACTACAGTCTTGATTTTGCTTTGCTTTATAGAGTTTCTTTTAGAAAACTATCTATCGATGCAACTGTAAGATGCAGGAGATTTTCATTCTGTCCTCTGTGGGGGTAATGGAAAATGAATAGTTCCATAAAAAGTTAGCAGTACAAGTACAATTCTATAAAGTTGTTTTTTTTTTTAATGCTTAAACCCACAAAGTTTCTGAATATAAAACTGTCAGTGAAATGCTTTGTAAGTATGGTATCATTATTGCCAGCTTCAGGCAACAAAAACAGTGATTCATTTTCAGAATCACTATCCAGCATTCTGTTTACAGAAGGTTTGGGCTCATACTGTGGAGTTAAGTTCAGTATTTTTTCTAGTCACAGCCTTGCATTTTCCTATTGAAGTCAAGTTTTTTCTTTGGCCTTAGTATGTTGCAACATGTCAGAAATATGCTTACTTGTTCCAGGAAGCTGTGATTGATAAACACCAATGATAAATTATATCAATGATATAATTAATCAATGATAGATTTTATTTGAATGATAAATACCTCATATACAAAGAGCTGCTTAGCAAAAGCAGGTATTTTTTTTCCCTTCTGTTTCTGGTGAAGGCTTTTTCAGGGATTATGTAATAGCATTACAGATTTAAAATGCGTGTCAGCAATTAATAGGACAAGCAAGGATTATACAAAAGACTGTGGAGGTATCAGATGAAATTGCAGTGCTGAAATGTAAAGAATTAAAGTATCACTGATTTCTAGTATAGATTGTTTCTTAGGAGGAATTAGTATCTTTAAGATTTTAATCAGATTTACACCTAGAGAGATGAATTTTTTCTTACTTACAATGAACTTTGGGAATTTTTCCATTCTGTATTCTGTCTCTTCTTAAAATACTTAGTTTTACAAAAGCTTGTACTTGAACAGAGCAAAAGTTTTAAAAGGAAAAAAAAGTTTGAGATGGAGACTACACTGATTATTTTTTGCCAAAACTTTCTCCCAGGCAGACTCCTGAGTTCTGATACCATGTTCTTTGAAATGAAATTCAATTACCCAATGTTTTAATAGAGAAATTAGTAGCTAACCCAAGAACATTGAGATATAGCATCTCCACCATCTTCTAGTCTTTTTGATAAAATTATTTTTCATGGAATGTTTTTTTGACAAGTACTTTGACATAAAATAATGGTGTTTAATAATTACAGTTATTTTTCATAAAATGCTTAAAATAAAATATGCTCTCCATATTCAATGGAATGCTATTTGGGTACTGAAAGTTGAAGGTAAGAAAATAATACAGAATAGGTACAGAAATCAATGTCTTCTGAGACTATAATTGCACTTCTGAAAATGTTATGAAAGTAGTGGAGGGACTACATCTTCTTTAAAATATCTCTTCCTTGCTTTGTATCACTGTTAAAACAGTTCTTTTCATTCTGAAATCTGTGCATGCTCTCTAACAAAAAAGTTTTTAACAGAAAGTTTAAGGAAAGGAAAGCACATTATACAAGCAAGTACTTGAGTGTAGAAGTCAGTTCCAAAAATAACAGTGAACACTTGAGCTGAAATTCTCAGGAAGGATGAAGCCTGAGAATCAGCCTGAAGACGAAGAAAGCTTTTGGGAACATGTCAACAAATCTTTCTCTGTTTCCTGGGGGTGGCTGGTTGTTTTCAACATCCTTTTCATTAATGTGATTTGTAATATAAACTATATACTGACTTCTATACATAGAAATTAAATTAAAAAAAAAAACCCAATTAATTTTCATGTCTCAAACATCCATAGTCTCTTCTCTGATGATTTACTTTTCTATGTCTCCCTTCATTTTTACTTCTACAGAACCTTGTCCACTTTTGTTTAATCACTTAAAGTGACCATGTTTAAATAGATCAATGATCTTACTTTTTGTGGGCAGAGCTCTATCCTGCCAAATGAGATCTGAAAGATCTGTTCAATAGCCTATGACTGCAAATACCCCCTGATCTAGCTTGAAAAAAAAATCTAAAAAAATTAGAATTTGATATAAATCTCTTTTGCAGCACACAGAATTCTTCTGAAAACTTAAAGCCTATTGCTAATGTGCTTGAAAACATGGAGAGCAAAATCCCGAGTTTGCATGAGGAAAAAGTTGGATGTCATGTACGTTGCAGAAACTGGGTATGATTAATATTTTAGTTCACAAATGCTTTGGAGTTCCTGCCTGTGTTAATGTTCTGAATATGTAAAGTTTAAGATGTAAATAGGAGACCCAAGCTTGAAAGTTTGGGTCCTGTGCTGATTTTTGAAACCTGTCTTTTTAATATTTTTCTTAGTAAACATTTAAAGCTATTAAAAGTTTATTCCCTAACCTTTTGAGATCATTTTTTCAATGAGGAATGTCAAAATAAAGAAATATTTGTGTTTTGAAATAAAGTATATGTACACACACAGAGATACATATTTTCCTCTTCCTTTCGCACATGTGTACATTATATTTAATGTAGAATATATTTTATAATATACGATTAATATATTATGTATACACTTAAAATAATAAAGTGTAAGTAACCTAGCTCTTCTGTCTATTTACATATCCGTGAACTTAGATTTCATGGATGTTTCCTTTGGCCTTAATAGAAACACTGCTAGAATACATAGCTTCAGGTTGCACAGTATTTACTCTTAACCACAGCATTAATTGTCGGAGATGTTGGGACTTTTTTAAGGTTTACTTTATGTTCTCACCAGTGTATTTTCATATAACTTTGTGCCCCTCTTCTCTTCCCTCTCTCCCATTTCTAATGTTTCTTTAACATCTCTTTCTTACTTTTTAGATATGTCCTTAATTTTCATTGGGCACACTAATAACTTTAGGTCCTGAGGAAAAAAGAATAGTCTTTGTATGGGAAAAAAAAAAAGTAATTTTATTTTTTTTCCCCTCAAGATGGAAACTATTATTCTACTAGATTTAATTACTAGTTTTGAAGTAGGTATATTTTTCTGTAATTTATTTCTTCCCAAGAGGAAAAAGTGAACTTTTAAAACTTGACCTTTATGCCAATGATTCTACATAATGTCGTAACATGCATCTTACAATTAATAATGGAAAACACTTTATTTTTTATCATCTACATTGTGGATGAAAAACATAAATCAGATTACTTTAAAACTCCAGTGTAATAGCACAATGTGTGTCTAGCTATTAATTTATTTAAGAAATGTCTGTTCTGTGTTTCTGTCTAGCACTTGATGTGTTTATTTCCACATTTTTCTTAGAAGGCCAGGGACATTTTGTTCAGTTATTTGAGAAGTAATGTGGATGGATGCCATACTTGAAGACTGTTTTCATACCTCCTATCAACATGTAACTTAAGTTTACAATTAACTTGATCCATGCAAGTAGAGCTGCTGATTCTTAACTTGACCAGGCGTATGCCTATCTTCTTAAATTAAGGCCTCAGATTGGAAGAGAACCAGTAACTGTTATCATCCATAAGCATATGTTATTTTAAGATGTGAGGAGGTATTCTAGGCACTGGTTCACTAGATAAATTAGAACCTATTTCCATATATTGCTCTGAGTATACTTTCTTGCTCAACTTCTGAAGCCAGGTGGCAAGTGGATAACACTGGTGTGTGAGCAGCAATGAATATCCATTTAAAAGTAATTTAACTGAATAAGTACCTGTTAACTGTAACTTCCCAGAAGCAGGAAACAGCATTTAGAAAGAAAAATAATGTACAATTGTAAGTTTTCAGGCATTCCTTTCCCCCTTCTTGAGGCATCTTTTAAAATCAGTATTTTCTGATATGCCAAGATGGTTATACAGGGAGATACTGGACTTCATATTCTCAGCCCATGTTGCTAATGGAATCTAGGCTACAGTTCACAGCAGTAGCAAGCTACCAGGCTAGAAATGTTGTATTGCAAACTGCCTGGAAATTTTTGGGTTTACGTATTAATAGAACAATACCTATTATCCTCAAAGTGAGTAAAACTGAATAGTGTGAGGAATGAAATTGGCCTCTCTCAGTAAGCTGCATATGGATGTCTGCCTGGAGTTCAGAGTTGATTTCATTTGCCAAAGGGCAGTAGTGGTACTGTTAGCGTCTTGTAGTCCTCTGCTGCTGGAATCGCCATCCATGATGCAGTATGTTTATAAATACAACTGTGTTTCTATCTGCAAGCTCAGCCTGGGATGTAAAGTCAAGTTGTGTTCTTTCCGGCTTGCACATCACCACTAATAGAGCTGCTGCTGGAACTTAGTCAAGAATTCTGTTGATTCAGAAGCCGGTAAAGAAACTCCCAGAACTATGTTGCCTCTGCAAGTATGAGTAAAAGTTTATTTATATCAGTCAAGTGACTATGCATGCACACAGATCAGATCATTTAAATGAAGGAAGATGCAACTTTCACAAGTTACTCCTTCTGGTTATTATCTCACTGGGTAAAGAGGGGCTCCCATTTGCACCTCAGCAGATTATTTTGCAATTTCAAGGTGAATGTATGGTAATTCATAATATGCTGGAAACACAAAACTTCTAAGAGAAACACTTTTAACTAGTTAATATCTAAGTATTGTTCAAGCATAAATCCTTTGTTAATCAAATGTAACACAACTCAAGCAACAAACTAGGCAATTCATGTAGGCAAAATTGGTAGACATAGTACATTTGGCACCTATGTGACTCAAGTCTGGAAGAACAGGTATGTATGCCTCAGATTCTCACTTTTTTAGTCATATGTACTTCTAATATTGAGTCCTTTTTTAACAGTGCCAAGGGTGGTTGTGTTTTCTAATGTCATCTTAAAAATATATGCTTCTTGCTAATATTATCTTAAAAATACATGCTTCTTTCTTAATTTAGCTGTGCCATTTTGTGCAGAAACTGTACACAAGAAATGCTATACTGATATTAATCTGTCTGAAACTCTAGTGGTGGAAACCCTTCAACCCTTGTGATCAGTTTCATAGCTTAACTTAGCTGTTAAAGTTTTCCGGAAAGTTTAGCCTGGATTTTCCTTGCAGGTGTTTAGTGCTGTTATGTCCCATTCAGCAGTAGATAGAAAAATATGTCCTTTTACCTTTCTATAGGGTAATTTGTATTTTACCATGGGCATGCAAATGGAGCAGTCCGTTCGGTTCTTTGTAATCAGATGCTGCTTTAGGAAAGAGTTTATACACCATCACAGGAGATGTGAAAACCATGAATGCTTTGAATTCATATACATGTGATTGGTAATGTCACATCTGCAAACATTTCTCCTAATATCTCAACTCTAATATAAAAATACCTGTATTACTTCCCCTCAGAAAAGTTCAGCCACGGTGATTTCTGATAGGCTATTATTACTCATTAACTAGGGAATACGGTCAGTTTAGTAGGACCTCTTATTGGCCATTGAGACTGTAGGTATACGAAAGAAAAAACAAACTCATGCACAAATTTAGCAATGATATGTCTAAAATAAGATAAAACGCTTCTGTAGAACGCTTCAAAAATTGGACATCAGTGTAAGCATTGGAGAAAAGAATGATTTTGCTTAGAAATTAAAGTAGAATGAAAATTTTGAAGGTTAAACTTTGACATCCTTTTGCAAAGCTTTATGGCAGATTTAATAAAATTTAATTCTCATACAACTGAGAAACTTCTAAAGTAGCCAGTCATGGTCCTGACAAGTGTTTGGAGAAGCTGGTTTTCTGTTGTGTGTTGTATTGTTTTGTTTTTTACGTATGTCCATTTTAACTGTGCCTTGAAAGCATTTTTTATGTTGCCTTCCTAAGTAGAACATGCCAAGAGTCAATGATAATAAATTACATCAAAATCCTTCTTTACTAAAGATTATAGTAAGATCACCTAGTTGTCTTTGTCACTTGCATGGCTTTCTATATGTAAAACTATAGCTCAGGCAGCTGGAGATGAATCGCTGCTAATTTTTCTGATTACTCTGATCTTCCAGGTTTCTCCATCATATCCTTTTTAATCTCCTCCTTCAAGTTAACTGCATGGACTTGCTATTGTTGTAGCAAGGAAGGCTGATAGTTCTCTTCGGAGCTTTTTATTGCTCTGGATAGGATGGTTCTGTAGCTCTGAAGGCTGCTGTGAGGTATCCTACATTTTTATTGCATGAGGGACAAGGCACCTACTTTGGCCTTATATACACTTGCCAAGCTTTGACCTTATATATATACACACTTTCCAAACTGACCTGGTAAAGGCATTGCTCACTTATGTTCTCTGCCATAAACCTAGAGATTTGGCCTGCTGTACTGATTTGAATATTAGAAAACAAGAACGTTCTTGTTATTATTTCTATCAGTCAGGTTACTATGCATGCACACAGATCAGATCATTTAAATGAAGGAAGATGCAACTGTTTCCTTCCTTCCTTCACAGGAAAAGTGGTAAAACAGTCACACAAGATAGCCTTGCAATTTTTCCCTGCAAATAATCAAACTGTATAAACATCAGCAGAGGGCAGTATTGAGGTATAAATAGAATAATAATTGAAATTAAAAAAAAGTGTTGCCATGTGTTTACAGTTTTCCTTCATAGAATCACAGAATAATTTATGATGAAAGGGGTCTCTGAAGCTCATTGGGACAATGCATGTCTCAGAGAGCTAAATTCAAAGTTATGTACAATCAATGTGGTCATGGTAATATGTCTACATTGTTGGGTATTCTATAACAACCTGCACCCACATTAGTTTTCTCTCCAAACCACTTTTACATCCAGTTGTAAGATGGGATGCAGAGCAGGCTCAGTGCTGAAGTGTAGTTACTTTGTCTGAATAATACTAGAAAAAAATATTTAGCCATTTTTGTTTACAAGATCAGACAGTAGTATTTTTTAACAATTGCTCTTATGTGTTCTCATCAATTTTAATAATAATAGGCAAGCATTTGGAAAAAAAATAAAATTAGTCCTACGAGTATCTTGTCTGTTACTTCTGCAAGGCAAGATTGACCAACGTGGTTTTATATATGTAGCTTCTGTTGAAACAGTGTCTTATTGTTGGGTTTTTTTGGTTTTAAGTATAGTTTCTATAGTATTTGCCACTCAAGAGTATGATTGTTTTCCTACACTTTTATTGGAGAGCTGAGATAGATAGTGACAAGAAGAATCTACAAAAGTGAATATTGCTCTTAATACAGCATTTTCCTCTAGCAAGTTCTGCAACGCTTTTCAAGAGTGTGTGTTTGAGACAAAATTGCAGACTCCTGAGCTGTGGAACAAATGTCTCTTATAAGATACTAAACACAATGCTATGTTAGGGAGTTTACTGGCACTCGTGTCACATAAAAGCACTTCTGACATTTACCTGAACCTTTAAGATGCAGGAATAATTTGTATAATTGACTTTAACACAAATGTTCTACTCCTGTCTTCAGACTGAGAGGCAAAGTTGTAACATCTCAGTGTGTAGTTTTCAATCTTTTATTGACAAACTGTTAGTTACAATGTTTATTCAGACAAAATATTTGTGATTCTACTTATTAAATAGAACCAGTAAAAAGGAGTACGTCTGTTTTTTAAATTCTCTTTTTGCTCCTAGAAAAGTGAATACACTGTTAAGTCACTCCTATGAGTAACACAAATGTTCGTCTATTCCTGTTGATGACAAACTGGAACAAATCATGAAGAGTTTGTTGGCATCTTAAAAGTGCTTTTAGCTCTCAATTAAATCAACTGGGTTTGAAAGCTGTTTGACTAAAATTCTAGCTCTTCTTAGATGGCTAGCTACCCCTTTAACATAAGCAGTGGGGTTTAGTTAAATCGGCAGTTTAGATTCCTGGCAACTATCCAAACAAATGAGTTTGAACTAGCTCAGGCAAATGGCTCCAATGAGCCACAGGCGTTTTTGAGGCTGGGAAGTGCTGCTGGAACCTTAGGTGGACGCAGACTAGACCAGAACTGTTTTGTTATCAGTACCCAGCAGAGCTTGTTATGATATGTATTTCAGTTGGGATCAGAACTTTGGCAGGGATTATATGATGTTTTATAAGTGTAGTTACATTGCTTCAAGGCCTGCACAGCTTGGGTGGGCCCAGTTTGCATATCGGCACTGTGCTTCCCAGTGTCTCTGGTTCCTGCAGCAGCATGAGACTGCTCTTTGTGGCACTGTTAAAATATCTGTTAAAAGTTGGAGACAGATCCAAATGAACAGACAATATATTTTGATCACTGATAAGAAGCTTTTGTCTTTGATGGATGGGAATGTTTGTCATGTTGGAAGAATATAAAGTCAGAAAATGTACTCCCAATTAGTATGTTATTTTAAAAATCCCAATATTTTAAAAAATTCTGAAATATTCTTAGTTTCAAAATGCTGACAATATATTTATTTTTGGTTCAGATAACATCAGTGGAGAATTATTTTTCTATTTGATTTCGATAATATTTTATATTCAACATGCAGATGAGTAATACTAGCTGTAGAACAGAGGTAGGCATAAATATCTGTGAAGGTAATGTGATAGTTGAGTGTGATAGAAGATGGTGGCACGGAGATGAGAAAGTACTTCTGTAGTGAGTTGTAAATGGTGTACAGTGTGGAAGACTTGGGGCCATGCAAGGCCCAGAAAAGAAAAAATCAGTTTAGGACAGCTGCTAACAACAAATACTGTCTTTTCTGACTACTGTCTGAGACTGTATCAAATAGCTGGGCCTTAAGCAACACCGAATTCACAACTTGGCAGTCCCTGTAATGCTAACGTGGGAAGGGCTCCTACTGTAAACTTGTATCTCTCCTGCAGAAAACGTGGCTCAAAAGGTATATCAGCGACAGGGATGAGGGATTGACCAAACCTTAATAACATGGAAGTTATGAATGGACTTTGTTTAAGTTATCGGACTTAACTCCCAAAGTACAGTTGTGAGTAGCATTGTAAACAATAGCACATTTAGCACTCCTGCTGACAATCTTTCTTGCAGTGAGTATATGGAGTGTTCTTGGTGAAAAAGAATGCAAGGTCACGCATTGTATCATCCAGTAACTGAAAAAAGTTGAGATACGTGAAATTATGTGGGAAGGCAGCTGAATTATACCTGGTAGATTGCAAAAGGAGCATATCCCTAGTGCTTTCAGAGGTAGGTACTAAATCTACCAAAAAGCAAGTAATGATTTTAGTCATGACCTTATGAGATCAAAGTTATTCTGATTGATTAGACTCAAGCACATAGCACTGCAGATCCTTCATGTAACATCCTCTGTTTTGCTGTTCCTCTTCCTCTCCCCCTGCCCCAAACCCTAGCACGTTGCCCTCAAATGGCTGCCAGGCAGTTTTGTACTTGCATAATGAGATTCTATTGTGTATACTCTTTAAAAAAAATTGCACATCATTGTCTAGTTTTACACGACAAGCTTTACTTCATCTTCGTAGCAAATTATAGGGAGAGTTTTATGATCTTTTCTGTTATCTTAATATTGTAAAGTTACTTGTGACTCTTTCGGTGACTTTTCCATGAGGATGACCAACTGCTCTCTTGCTTAGTTTATATTCTGTTCCTATTCTAATAGGATGAGTGAAGAGAAGGAGATATTGTTTATTTTTACTTTCCTCTGTAGGGCTTTGGTTTGTGACACTTCTCTGTGAAATTATCCATATGTTTCCTTAGTAGTTTTCACGGAAGAGTTAAGTTCATTATTATACAGAAAAGGATGACATCCAAGGTGCTGCTTTTGTTTTGGCAACTTAAATTTTGTTCCAAAAGTTTTGTTTAAAATAAAATCAGTGGGATTTATTGTCAAGGATTTTTAAATGCTTCTTGTATTGTGGAACAAGTTAGGGTGAATTTAAAGTCCTTCCTTTCCCCAAATTTATTCTGAACCTTTAAAAAAAAAGAAAGGGGGAGAGGAATTTCTTATAAACATTTGCAGGGGCACTTATAAACACACATTTCTTGGATTCCTGGAATTGAAAGCAACTGTATGCAGTGCATCTTCCCAAATCCATGTAGCTAATTGTCTACAATAAACTTTCTAAAAGCAAACAGATTAGATCAGTATATTTCATAAGAAAAGTCAGATCAGGGTACTCTAGCTCTGATCTAGCTCTGATCTGGAAACAAAATTGGTGGGAATTTCCCAGTATTTTTTTTTTTAAAGACTGACACTGGTAACGGTGGATTGTCTATGGGTTCTTTTACTAATGAAATGTACACATAGCAGCCGTATAAGGAAGGAAGCAAGTGTTTTGCCTTTCTTTCATTCATTCAACTTTTCTTTTTCGAAGAAATGTTAAATTAGTTTAATAGCTGTATTTCCAAAAGTGAGAAGGTGTGTCTGTTCTTGGTTCTCTACAATGCCTGTCCTAATGGGCTTCTGAGCTTGGTTAAGGTTTTAAAATTCTACTATGTTCCTTGAGTCAAGTTCTTGATCACTAACTCAGCTCACAGATATTTAATGACATTTTTTGCAACACGGCAAGTAGGAATGGATATTTAGTACTGAGCAGATGGTATAGCACTAAGGAATAATTGGTGAGTTGATATTACTTAAGTAAAGTTCTATTATTTTCCTTATTCCTGAGATTCTGTAAAAAGGAAAAAAATAAACCTGAAATTCTGTAGTGGTTGAATGTCTGGGTAGTTTCTGCGTAACTGGAGCAGTGGGCAATGGCTACCTTACCTTGCTGTGTGGCAGTAAGCTTGACTTTTGTGGACTATTGATAGCCAAATCAGTTGTCATGTTTTTTCCAGCACTTTCTCATGTCTGTGTTTGAAAACTCGGAAAGAACAATAATTCAAGAACCCTCCAGCAAGTATGATGTAACTTGACTTGGCAGTTCAAAACCATAAACCTTCAAAGGTTTAACCCTGCTTACTTGTGAAGAAGACAGGACCACGCTCAGGCAATACTTAAGCCTGCTGCTTAAGCTGCTTATTTAGTATGTATTTGCTGCTAATGCACTTAGTATGTTTTATACAGTATGTGTTCTCTGTGACATCAGAACAACAAAAACATGATGTGCAATGGAAAGGATCAATATTTTGGAGGCAAGATTAGGAACATAAAATGCTTTACAGTCTGAGTGAGAAAGGGGCTTATATGGGAGTTAAGTGCTGTGGACCATAGGGCAACTTACTGCCACTCCTAAAAACTAAATGCATACCTGAACTAAGCTAGATGCCCCATGAGCAGCAATATCAGTGTTTTCTAGCTACGACTGCAAAAATAAGGTTTTTATTAGCATATTCACAAATTTTTGTCAACTTTGTAGGGTTATTGCATACAATGTTATATGCAGTGCTGCAAGCAATCAGTGTCTTTGAAAAATACAAACCTACTACTGAGCAGATGAAGGGAGGGAAACAGCACGTGGAAATGAATGAAAGTCTGTCCTGAATGTTTAAATGTCACGCCTTCTTGTTATGCTTATGAAATGCTAACCAGTTTGTTAAATCTGTTTTCTAAATGCAAAACTTCTTACATGAAGGTGACTTTAAGCCAATGCTGATGCTGGAGGGTAGGAAGTGACAGGCAGCTCTTTCTACAGGCAAGAAGCTGGAGCCAGCAGTGTGGAATATACAGAGTAGTGGCATCTGTTTTATTGTTTGTCTGGACCGTGTTTACTCCCTCATTAGGTCAGCTCTGAGGAATGAGGCTGACTGTGGTTTAACAAATACTGCTTCTTAAAATGGCTTTGTTTCCCAGATGCAGAAGCTTGGAAGAAGGGAACAACAAAGCAGTAGCATAGATGGACTTTTCTGAAGAGGGATGGGAGGGTGATCCTGGTTTCTTGTGGGCAGGCAAAAGAGGAGGAATCCTGCTTCACACACCTGTGTGTGATGGAGGTGGGGAGGAAAAGTCTGCTGAAGAAGGAGGTGGAGGGAGGGTGGTGCAGGGAAGTGGAGCTGATTTTGTTGTTCTGGGAGATTGCCTCCCTGCTGTTTTATAGGGGTCAGATGTGTTTGGAAAGTGGAGGGTTTGAGTTTTACAATCTTAGGCCTAGAAATTTAGGTATGTTCTAAGACAGAATCTGCCATATATATGTATTTTGTGCTTACAAGTGTTCATGTTTGTATGAAAATAGTCAGACACAAATGTTACATGTATGCTTGTGGCAGACTGTGCCTCTTCTCATGTTACATCTTAAAAATCAACAGAAGTACTTTTGTGGCTGTCTGGCTGTTGATTGTTGGTTTTGTGGTTGTGTCTTTTTTTTCTGGAATCAACCTTGGAAACTGAATTTTGAGTTCAGTTATGAAGGACCTGTGAAAGCATTAAAGGCATGGCATAGCCTTAGCTTTTCTTCTGATTCTGCCATTTCTAATCATGTGAATGCTAGGCACTAGTATATAAATGTCTGCTAATGCATGTGCAGTGCCTCATGGTTTACAAAATATCATGGGACACGCCTGCTAACCTTTGTGTCCATGGTGGGTTTTTTGGTTGGTTTTTTTTTTTTAATCGACTAAAGTTTCTGGGTAAGGCTCTACCAAAAGAACAACAAAAAGTATACAAACTAGGGGTATTGCATGCCTGTTAAATTGTAAGGACTGCATATTATGAGCATGCAATTCTCTGCCAACTAATGCAATTAAAGTGAAAAATTATGCCTCTCAGTTTGAGGGATGCCATTTTATTGGCTTATTTAAGTAGTTTGTTTTCCTCCCCCCTCCTTTTTTTTAAACTGTTACCTTAGCAGTGTCTGTTGGTCTCCTTAAGTCCTGTGGTTAGGCAGTCAACAAGTGCTTAGCCAAAGTATGGAATTTTATTTAACTTACAACTGGTCAGATACTTGCTTCCCAGTAAAAAGCCATGTGAATGCATTGTTCTTCATATGGAAAATTCAGTAATACTTGCTGAAATTTAAGAGGGCAAGTGCACAGGTGGCTTTGATGGGTGTTGCTATCTGATGTTCTTTCGACACTTCTAAACTTTCTTTTTCCTTCTTTTGACATAGTGAATGTACAGAAGGAGCTGGGATGTTTAACAGGTTTGCTTTTGAGCTTTTATCCTCCGGAGAATTATCAACTACTGCAGATCTTAGCATTCTGGAAGGGTAGAAAGGTGGAACAGTTACGAATTAAATTCTGGCAGAGTAGCTTGTATTGCACTGTAGAATCATGAATTTTCAATTGTTGGAGGCTGCACAGGACACTGAAAACACTTCTGGGGACCTGTGAATACCAATTGAAATGTAAACAAGCATCTTTAGGACTTCTGGTCCCTTCTTCCTCTCATAACTTCTCTCTGAAGCAGCTGATCCTCCTCATCTGATATCTGTGGAAACTTCTGTAATTTTTTTTCACTCTTCTTTGTCTCGTCTGTGTTTAGCCTTCATATGTGTCTTTTTTGTCATCTGAAGCCATGCACCTGAGTTCCAGTTCTAGAAAACAGGTGAGAACTGGTCTTTCAAACTTCTAAATGCCTGTGAAGAAAATGCAACACCAGAGTAAATATCAAAAAAAGAAAGACTGATTTTCAGAACTATGTTCTAGTCATCTCTGTATGTCAGTCCTTCTCAACAAAGCTGGATGTTGTAAATTTTTATTATTTTCATGCAGCATTTTTCTCATTTGTGAGCATAGCTGTCTGAATATAACATGTGAGGGAGCTCTAAGTTCACACCTGGAGGGACTACGAGATTTTTTTTTTTTTTAATTAAGAAGATATTTTATTTGTCTTTGCAAACATCTAGGAACTTTAAATGGCCATAAAAGGAGCATTAATCCTGATAGAGCCTTTTTAAACAATGTGATTTTTTCCAAATATATTGGGGTAGGCTACTTACTGAGGACTAAATGGTCATGGCTGAATGGAGGCTGAAAGAAGTAGGGACTTCTGGGCTACAAAGTGAAGAGTCTTAAGACCTTAAGGTGGCACAGGTAAATCCACAGAGATGTGTGTGAAAGCAATGTTTGCACTGCAGCTTAATTTCATTAACCAAACAGAATGCATATTACATAAATTTTGTAGAGGCTATCTCCTAGGAACAAAGACCTAGAAAAACACTGAAAAGTTTCAGAAGCTCTCAGTGTTTAATAATTGTAGATTTGTATCTTCTCTTCTCCAGGACTACAGGAGAAAGAGGTCTAGGCCTGGTGGAGGATGCTATGAAAGGGTTCAGTTATATCAATAAGGTCTTTGAAAGTATATAGGAGATTTGAAAGTATAGGGATGGGCAATGGGGGAAGAAGGGAGAGTGATAATGTGGTAAACTATGCTTTCTTAGCTAACATCTATGAAAAAGAATAAGCAAGACAAAACCAAGTGTGGATTATGCTTAAAGATATTTACCACAGTTTTATAATAAACAGTGAAAGGCAGTTTAAAGGTGTTTACCTATCGATTAAATTGTTTTCAAACATATTGGCATGTGACTTGTAAGACCAGAAATTTATTGCAACACACATGAAAAAATGGTAATGCCTCTATGAAAGCTTAAGGCCAGGCAAACTTTTCAAACTTTACAAAAAAAGTTTACAACAATAATCTCTTATTATACTCACGTGTAAAAAGGGAAGGCTTTCGGAAACCAAGACAATTGTTTGTATGCTTGAAGGCTTATCTGTGTTCCTCTAGCTTGTCAGTAGTGTAGTAAGATATCTCCTGTATAGGAGATTGAGTAGTAACTGAAGCAGTTACAAGTGCAAAATACCAGTAGGGTTAGTAAAGCTGACTGTATTCTTTATAGGGGAAAAAGTCCAAAATCCGCATTAGGAGTGATATTTGTCAGACAAGGATTTTAAGATGATGAGACTGAACAATCAAATGCCTTGCAGCACAGATATAACAATATCTGCAGGCAGTTGGTGTGGATGAAGAAGCAGATGCTCAGATGGTAAGCTATTTATGACAATAGCAACTTACGATATAATTAAATGAAATATGTAGAGAAGTGAATAGTAGAACTACAACTAAGAAGTTGTGAAGATTGTTTCTCTCCAAGTATCAGTATCCAATTACAATCTGTGGCCTTCTCTTTGCCTTGTATGACCCAGCCACTGTAATATTCAAATAAAAAGCAGTAACCTATAAAATCATAATTAAGATACAAGTTTTATCCTCTGATTGTTGCATTGGTTGCCCTCTTCCATTTGCTGGGTATTCATGAGTGGTTTAATTCTCAATATTTTGTAAAAAAACCTAAAAACCAAAAACACAGAACAAAAACCCCAACCCAAAACAAAACAAAACCACAAAGAATTTTAAAACATACTGCAATAAAATTAAATTCCAAATTTTTTGCCTTTTTGTCAAGACAATTTTTAAAGCTTTCATATGAAATTTACCAGTTTAGAGTTATAACTAAGTTTCAGTAAACTAAGCATTTGTAAATGGACTCTATCATGATGGGATGAGTAAACACATTGTAATAATTAAATGCTTAGCTATCTTCCCTGCCACTGCTGCCTCCCCCCTGCCCCTGCACATAGTCTTCCTGACATTGCCACTTAGCAGGATACTAGTAAATGAGCCAAAAAAGCTTTGCATCAGCACACTTCCATTTACTTCATTTGGGTTTCAATGGTGAAACTCAGAGATCAAATAGGACCACAAGAGTTCAAGAATCTGGTAATAGCACAGTGCTGCAAAGCATCAGATGTATAAGGAATCCTACTACAGAAAGTAATTTTTCCTGAGACAGTCCTTTTCTGAGAAGTTGTTTATGTAGGGGGTTTTGTGTGGTTACTTTTTTTGGTTTGATTTTTTTTTTTTTTGCCTCATGTTGGACTGCAAAATCTGTAACACATTTAAACCTAAGCTCTTGTAATTGAAAGTAAAACAGCAATGTAAGGATTTATCTGTGTATCAAATTGATAGAGAAAGATGGAAATTATAATTAAGTAGGATTTTAGAAATCAGGTATTATTAGTTTATAGCAAAGAGGGGGTTTGGGGTTTTTTGTTTGTTTGTTTGTTTGTTTTTTATTGTTGCATAGATATTTTTTGTTGGTTTTGTTTTCCCAGGAGGGAATTATACCTGTGTTTTCTTGCTGTATAGTGGACTAATACTTCTTCTGTTCATAACTATCATGGGATGGATTTTTTATACCAATACAATCGTGTTATAGCAAGTGTGACAACAACACAGAGTGATGACAATGCCAGTTATGTTACAGCCAATTGATTTGTAGCTGATAAAACACACTTTTACACTTCTGTTATGGTAGTCCTATCACATGCTCATTAACATAACATATATGTGCCTGTATTTTTCTGAAGGAAGCAGTTGGATAGTTAGTAACCCTCTCAAGCAGAAAAGGGAGAAACTTAATCCACTGTTTAACTACTCTTGCTTTTTTTTATGAGAGGAGAAAATGAGTCATAACTAAGGCAGGGGAAGAGTAAGATAAATAAAAGCTGCTCACAATAGCTGATAATAATTACAAAAAGTACCATGCTGGTCTTAGGATCTGGCTGTTGTGAATAATACATTTAATAGCAACATTCCTTGGTAAATTCGTGAGAATGAGTATTAAAATTTTTAATAGGGAATTGCTTCTTGTAACAAGTATCTTGAAAGGCCTCTTTTTATTCAGTGCACTGTGAATAGGACAGCAATTTTCATGTAGTCAGTCACTTGAGGCTCTATCCAGCTCTCACTAAAATCAATGGCCAAATTCTTGCAGACTTCACTGAAGTGGATATGACCTCAGATGTATGCATTTTGTCTGTAATGTGGGATAATGCTTGCTTTCTTTTTCCCTGTAAAGACTGAGCAGTCTTACCTATATATGAAAATGTGAATTGTGAAGTTTCTAAGTTCTAAGCACCATTATTTTTTTCCTCCTCTTCTGCTTTAGATGCAAAAGGCCTCCATCCAGCCAGTATATCCATGTGTATCTCTCTATATTCCCGGCATGAATTTGCCTTGATTTCATTTAAATGTAGGATTACCACCATAATGTGTAATCGCATAGTATCAAATTTCAACTTCCCTCTAAATAAATTTCTTATTACCTTAATTTTGTAGAATGTGTAAGTTAGTGTTTAGTAGTGAAACCCGGTTATTTACTCTCCAAGGGCAGTGTCAAAAGGGAAAATTTTATTAAGATGTATTTGCCTTTTTCTGTCTTTACTGTTTTGACAAATAAAATAATCATAATGATGCTTTTGATTAAAGACTATCATTAGGATAGCTATACATAAATGATAAATTATGTGGTCTGAATTTTAATGGAAATGGCTTTTTGCTCTCATCAGCTTTGTTTCTACTTGAGGTAAAGGAAAGCTATGCAAGTGTGTTCTTCAGTCATTTTCAGGAAAAAAATACATTTAGAACATTTTTGTTATGGCTTTTTTAAAACAAATCCAAGCAACTTCCAGAATGGAAGGAGAAGGAGAAACAGGCAGAGTGCTAACTTTTGATCATACTGACCCATCTATCTTCTGCAACAGAGTTCCTTATTTGATTAACAGTAGGGCACAAAGATCCTAACATTGTTTTTCCTGATATTGTAAAAAAAATAAAATACGATTGCTGTTCCGAAGAGCTTGCAGTATAAACGTGCTCTCTGTTGATATATTTAGTTGGTAAGAATAAGTTGAGAGAAATCGACTTAAACAATTTTAGCAAGCAGATAGCTTTGCCAAGTAAAGCTATTTTAAATATTTAAAAGTATGAAGATGCATTATCAAAGGGAAATAGATGACACTTATTTGCTTCAGTCTCCAGCAGACTCTTGCTGCATCTCAGTGGAGACTGCACAAATACCTAGAGTTTATAGAAGTAAGGACTTAAATATTGTTGGGTTAAGTCTAATCAAGTACAGTGTAACAAATAAGCCATTGGAAAAATACTGGAAGCTAGCAAAGGTGGCATTCTAGATGTAAAATAACCATCTGTGCTCAGAGGGCTCAGCCTTATATTTTAGGGAGAAAGAAGATATTTTAATAAAGTATATTTAATTAAAGTAAATATTGATAAATAGTATTATTCTATTTACACAGCCTCTGCTCTTGGAAGAATCAAATGAAACAAAGGAGTTGTCAGAACAATGTAGAAGAAAAGCAGAAAATCCAAACATTACTGAGACTGTGATAAGTAGGAGTAATTTATTTCTACCATCTTCCCAGGCTACGTGAACTTTAGTTTTCAAACCAAAACCAAAATCAAAGATCAAGTGTCACCTCTATTTCATACCAGGTAGAAATATTTAGGAGAAATATTTAAAGCAGTAGAAGGAAAATCATAGACTAGGATGCAAATGGTTCAAGCAGCTCAATTGCGGCTTTCTAGTAGTGGAAAACTTAGAGGTTTCCACAATGCCAAATAAAGGTCTAAATCCTTTTGAAAACAATGAGATAGGAGAGCAGGTGTTCAACAGGTAGATTGTAGAAAAGTTTTCCACAAAAGCATTACCTGATAAATATGTAAATTTGTAGGACTTCAGCATGCAGTGGAACAGGCAATAGATGTTTAATTGATCTCATTGAAGCCATAATATCTTCAGGAAGCAAACAACTTCGTGAATAAATTTAGAAATGACTAATGCACTGAAATATTTCAAGTAGAATACTCATCAAACTTAAATAATTTGAAATCTGTATGAAGACTTTTATGTAAAACTTTGCAAATAGAGGAAAAGATTCTTTGAGTGGGAATACTTTTTTCTTGTCTTAGCATGAATAAAATACTGCTTCTTATTAACTATATAATGACTTGTGAGGCTTAAATTATTATGAAACCTGCTTTTTTCAGGCTCTAACAGTTTTCCCTTGGAGATGGTTCCTTCTAACATAAGCATGCAAAAGGGTCTTCACAGGTATTGCATGCTATTAGTAATCGTTGTATCCCAAAAACTGTCAAACAAAACCTATTTTTAAAGAGTTCCAAGACTGTAAAATTAGATCCTCAGTTAGGAAGTGATATTTAGAAGGCTTTTTCTGCTTAAAGCCTCTTAAGCAGATGTTAACTATTGCAGTTGCAAACTTGTGTTAGTGTATGTGTTGTATAGTTTATATCAGTGCTCTGATTTTTATAAACAATTACAATTAAAATACATTCTTCTGACATCATACTGTCACCCATTGTCAAACATGTATTTATTCTCTGTGATTTTGGATTAGTTAATATTATTATTTAAAAGGAAGGAGTGTTTAGCTTCTATAAGTCTTCAAAAATCTTTGTCATTGTCTCTTACGGCACTTGCTGGGCCTTTACTCATGCTGCTCCCTGTCTTTCCCAGCCCTATCTGGCCTTGAGAACATTCCTAAGCAAACAATTTTGAAGTTTTGTAGGAAATAAATGGAATAATCACATGTGACTTTATGGTTTTGGTTTTGCTTAGTTTTTCTTGTATTATGCCAAAAGAGAAGCTCTATTAATCACATATTTGTCTTTCAAAACATCTTGGCCCAATGTTTTTCATCCCTCAGCTTTCAGCTGAAAAGGATTTATTCAGCTGACCTTCACAGCTTTTAAAAGAAAATCTTTACTTGGGGATCTGGCACAAAACCTAAGTATTTAAATGACTCCTTGTGCTACGTTTCGATCATTGTCCTATGAAACGTGAATAAACCTGGAAAGTAAAATCGATAGAATGCAGTAGCACTTAATAATAGAGATTTTAATAAAAGAACGACCTGATAGGCAGGTCTTATAATTCTGTTCTCGATAGGTGTATTTTCAGAAATCATGCTTGCAGTTGCAAAAAAACCCTTTCTTTATTCATGTCAGCGAGAAAAGAAAGGCTAGGGAAAGTGTGGCCGCTCTCCGGAAGGAAAAGCAAGAACTGGTTACCCGGGACAGAGACAGAGCTGAGGTACTCAATGATTTTTTTGCCTCAGTCTTCACTGGCAAGGACTGCAGCCACACTGCCCATGACGCAGAATGCAAAGGCGAGGATTGGGAAAATGAAGAACCGCCCACTGTAGGTAAAGATCAAGTGCGAGACCACCTGAGGAACCTGAAGGTGCACAAGTCCATGGGACCTGATGACATACATCCACACGTCCTGAGGGAACTGGCAGATGAAGTTGCTAAGCCACTAGCCATCATATTTGAGAAGTCGTGGCAGTCTGGCGAGGT
>NW_009650173.1:7716-106262 GCF_000708025.1 Charadrius vociferus | reverse complement strand
AGGAGAAGGTCAGCATGAGCCAGCAATGTGCGATCGCAGCCCAGAAGGCCAACTGTATCCTGGGCTGCATCAAAAGAAGTGTGCCCA
This sequence comes from Charadrius vociferus, assembly GCF_000708025.1. Lineage (NCBI taxonomy): Eukaryota > Metazoa > Chordata > Aves > Charadriiformes > Charadriidae > Charadrius > Charadrius vociferus. The sequence continues at coordinate 106,175 of NW_009650173.1, read as the reverse complement.
GCAGGTCAAGGGAGGTGATCCTGCCCCTCTACTCCACTCTCGTGAGACCCCACCCGGAGTACTGCATCCAGCTCTGGAGTCCCCCAACATAAGAAGGACATGGACCTGCTGGAGCATGTCCAGAGGAGAGCCACGAGGATGATGCGAGGGCTGGAGCACCTCTCTTATGAGGAGAGGCTGAAAGAGTTGGGGCTGTTCAGCCTGGAGAAGAGAAGGCTCCCGGGAGATCTTATTGCAGCCTTCCAGTACCTAAAGGGGGCCTACAGGAGAGCTGGGGAAGGACTTTTTACTAGGGCATGTAGTGATAGGATGAGGGGGAATGGCTTTAAACTGGAAGAGGGCAAATTTAGATTAAACATTAGGAAGATGGAGGTGTTCAAGGCCAAGCTGGACGTGGCCTTGGGCAACCTGGTCTAGTGGGAGGTGTCCCTGTCTATCGCAGGGGAGTTGGAACTCGATCTTCAAGGTTCTGTCCAACCTAAACCATTCTATGATTCTATGATTTTAAGTCTTTCAGTTTCACTTGAGTTAAAGGCAGTCTGTAATACAAAGTTAAACCTGACCAGCTCTTGGTTTCATGCTGTAAACAAAGAGCATGTTTATTAGCACTTGCATAGTTCAGGTAGAATTTTCAAAGCACTTACTGATGTAAAATTGTGCCCACTTTGAAAGAAAAGATCTAACATTAACTGGTTGTGCTGGAAGAGGCATAAAGTGCAAAGGGGTGCAAAGTAAATTTCATGTGACGTAACTGGTTGTGCTGGAAGAGGCATAAATGGGGTGCAAAGTAAATTTCATGTGACATTCTTACTATTTTTCTAAGTCTCTTTTAGGTAAAATCCTTTTGCAACAAATATAAATGAGTGTTATAATCTCTGCCTTGCAAAAGCAATTGTAGCAATACAGTGCAGTTTTCATTTGTGGAACAAAGTAATAGAGTGCAATTTAGCAACCACTTCAGATTTCTGAGATAATCCTTTCATCTTATGCTCAGGTATTCAGTTCCTCCTTATCTTACAATGGTGCTTCCATGTGTATGGTGTTGTTTGTAGTAAATATACCAAATCCACTCACTGGCTTTGTATCCGAAACCAACATATTAGCATGTAAAATGGTTTGACTGTTGGAAGAGTACTGTATAAGAAACAGGCAAGCCCCATTGGTTCAGATTTATTTCAGTAAGTACTCTTTTTGCTTATAACAAAGTTTTAGCCCCCTGGGGATAGATTACTAAGTGTCAAAACAAATTTTCACATTTTGTGAGAGAAGTCACAGTTCTGAGTTTAACAGTGAGCTCTAGATTTTGCATTGGAAAAAAGGTTATTTAATCAAAAGTTGAAAACCATGTTGTCTGGAAAGCGCAAGGAAGTTATTTATTCTGAGGAAAATAGAAAGCTGAGGAAAGGGAAATAAAGAGGTGAAATAATGAAGAATTATGTAAACTAAAAAATGGAACATTGTTTGGGATGTCAAGCAGTATTAGAAACAATTGAAGGCCATAGTTTCTAATCATGTTTTTCTGAGCTAAACATATGAGTGATATGGTCTTGTTGAGGAGAAAGGTATGTCTTTGCAGACATCTGAAGTAGAGTTAATTAGTGCAGTGAAATTGTGGCTGACCCATTCCCTAGGGTTTTTTTTATGTGCTGCTTATTTGGAGATATGTCCCTATTGTAGGAATTTTTGATGTGGTATGAATAATGTAAGCCAAAAATCCAGGTCGAGGTGGGATATTCAGTATTGTAGAATCTATGCTATTTGTTTGAGGCTCCTGACCCTGTAGGCTACACATGAAGTCTAGAAACTTGTCTTCTGTGGTCAGAAAGATTTGAAAACTCTGTAGGAAGACTGAAAAGCATGTGGCAGCAACTCTCAAGACTCCAACACACAGCATTTGTCACATGTCAGCTGCGAGAAGTAATGAAGTATGTTCTTACCTGCAGCTAAACAGATACTGAAACAATTTCCTACCATGTGAGGTAAAAACACATTGCTTAAACCTCAGTGAGGTATAGCTAATAGTTGATCATTCATTAAACTATAAGACGACTTATTTGCAATTATTTCTTCTGTGAACTTTGGCTTTAGGAGAATTTTAAAATGTCGTAAGAATCCATAAAACTTTTTACTAAACAGATTTCTGAATAATATTCTCATATAAAAATATGGCAGGCTAAATTTTGAACCAATTCTCAGATGACTTTGTCATTCATGTGATGTAATGACTGTTTAGTTTCCTTTTTTAGTTGCTTGCTACTTCAAAGCATTTTATTGCTCTGTTCTAAAAATCACATTAATTTATCTGTTGCTGCCTTTTATAGTCTCAAAAGAATGTCAGACTTGCTGTGAGAAAACCAAGTACTACAAGGAGGTGATGAAGCAATGACTTCTCTCCTAAAGGCTCAGCTGTATGTTCAGTCTTTTCTCAGGCTTGCTTTTGGAAATGCTCACTACAAAGCAACATACAGACACAACAAGCAAATGTGCCTCTGTTTCAAGTGTACAGAGAGGCAATAGCTGGTTGCTGGGGGTTGTAGCTGTACAGCTCTCATCAAAGTGAGGGTTTAGTAGAGTGTTGTGGCGGTACAAGACTGTGTTACCCCCTGGGAACTACTGCTAGTAGTTTATAAATGTTTGTGTTTCTCCTTCTGAGAGCCTCTTTGTTTCATCAAGTAGAGAGAAAATAGTATTTGCATCTCGAATTTACTATTCAAGTCAAAGTTGTTGAATACACACTCAGCTCAAATAATAACAGAAATTGGCCTTCTTGCAGCTACCTGCAATCTCTTGGCACCTCTCTTGTGGTACTTCCTTTTTTATCCACTGTTCTCTTCTGAATAACAATACCACCAATATACTTACTCTATATTACATCACTTCTTTAAGAAAACCTTGATAAAATTTAGCTTTCAGCAAGTTCAATATGTGATTGTTGATCATTGTGACTTTGATCACTGAGTCCAACATCTCTAACAGCCAGTTTTCACTGGCCTTTTCCTGGTCTTTGAAATGCTGAACAAGAGTAATGTTTCCCAGACTTGAAGCTTGTGCTCCCCTCTTGTTGAAAGTTCAACAGCAGTTGAAAAGTTCCTTGAGTAATGCTTGTTCTTTTTGTATGCTGCAGGGGCTGCTGTGTAGATTCAGTAAAATGTAGTTAAAGAATTGCAAAACTTGATGCATAATCAACATAACCTTGTTTAATACACTCATATTTAGTATGACTTTATTAACTTTAATTTTTTTAACATATTAATTTTAATGCATGCTCTATTATCTATGTTAGTAATCTCTAAGAAGGTAGATTTAAGATCCATCTGCTCCACTGGACTTTGCAAATGTGCTGCCCCTTGTTTTCTTTTATTGTTTGATCTGTGTATGTGCTGGGTAGCTGCAGCCTATTTGTTGTCAAATCAATGCAGTTCATTTTCCATGTGAAGAAACGCTTGTACACTGCAGAACAATTTCATGGTTGTACACTGCAGTAACTTTCAAAACACCAGAGTTTCTATAAAAAAATGAGACCAATAAATCAAATAAAAACAAATCTGTTGGAAAGAATAAAATCTTAAGGTACTCTCAAAGCTAAATTAAAAGTAGCCTTGTAAAGGTACAAATGGAATCCTTGGACTCCCATCTATTCCTTTTTGCTAAGCCATTATAGTATCTTTAGATGAGATACCCCAGCCGTTTCAAGCAACCTTTATATTTACAAAGATGAAATGGGGGAAGTGTGAGCTATTTGTTCTGGATCTATAGCAAAAGCTGCTCTACTTCATGATTTGTAATGAAAATATTCTTGCCCTTTTCAAATGCTAGAAGGGTGTCCTCTGTGCAGAAGCTGATAGCAATGTATTTTGTTTCTGTTGGCATGTTGTGTTTTGTCCACTTGGGCAGCGGGGTATATTGTGTGTGTGTGTTTTCCTCTTTCGCTATAAATCTGAAAAATGCTATCAGGTTTCCCTGGTCTCATGTTTTAAATTTCAGCACAGTAACTGGGCGGTAGAATGTGAGCTGGTAGGGACTGAGCATGTAGTCAAGTGGGGACAAAAAAAATTGCTTTATTGGCAAGGTAAACTGCAAGGTAAATTTTGAGAAGAAAAAGAGAATAACTGTGTGGACAGAGGTGGACAGACTGTTCCAGAGCTGTGTCTTGTCTATGATGTCATAAGAAAAGACTGGCCCTGTGCGTCTAGGTGTATTTACAGGGCTATGGTTTGTACATAATTCAAAGCCAAATTAATTCATACTTAAGACCTGTTGTGTTAGGCTAGTCTCTTAACAAGGCAAAATATAATAAGGATAAACCATTCTACTTCACATTCGGCGTTTAAACCTACTTTAATGTGATAGTTAAGGCTATGAAGGTAAGCTTGAAAAAGGGAATGATGAGTCAACCTTCTTGAAAGAGGCAGTTAGTTTCTTTCTTTACCCCCCTTACTTCCCCATGAGATTCCCCAGGCTATTTGACTTTGCTAAAATGGGTTATTGTGGAAGTACCAGCAACCTTAGATATAAAGAGCGAGAATAGACATTTCCTCTCCATTAATGAAGTTGCTACTTTTTAGGAAGAGAATGAAGTATTTGTAACAGATTAGACTATGGGAATTTGGGGTAAGTGTGTGGTGATATGATGCAAGGAAAGACAAAGCGTTTATGTAGGTTACCAGCTCTGTTGTGCCTGCTTATGAGGGTGTTGTCATCATAAGGCCCATCTCTTAACATCTCTTCAAGTGTTTCTTTCAGGACAGTGAGATCATAGCATGGTATCTAATGTTGAGAATTAAATCTTATAGATAATGAGTTTGAATGCAGAGATCTAGATAAAATACATCCCTATAGTTAAATTTATGCATCCAAAAACCAAAATGCAAGATGACTTTTTTACTTTGTACGACACTGTCAGTTGAAGTCAGTTTTGATCAAGAGTGGCATCAACTAGATCAACAGTCAGTCATTTGTATTTTGCTGCAGAGTTGCTCCTCATCTCACTTTCCTTTTCAGAGAAACAGTGTGATAATTGAAGTCTCCAGATGTCAACACAGAGGCCATAGCAGTTGCTCACATGACCATTGAAAGAAAGTGTATCCAAAAGTTCTTTATTATTGAACTGAACTTCCATAGTTTTATTTAGTAGAAGTTTGGCTTCCAATGTGGGATTAAGCTGTGCAGTTGCAGAGGTGTGGAAGCCAAGGTTTTGGCTAATGGTATTAGGAATCTAGTAAAATGTTTGAGTGAGCGGACATGATTCAAGATGTTAATACATCAAGTGGTTTATCAGTACACTGAATTTAATCCTTTTAGCCTTTATACATAAGATACAAAGCTTGACAGTATTATTAGTAAAGTATTCATTAAATTCACCAAGCTATGCATATGTCTAAAAAGTATGACATGTACCAAACCAGTAAAGTTCTTTTTTGAAGTTCTCACTAAGATAGTGCTGTGAAAGAGATGGTTCTATAGACAGTCACAAACAAAATTAAAGGCCCTGTTATCTCAGAGGCAGATAATGTCTTACTTAACTGTATGTAGCAGATTTTCGACCGTCACCCAAATAAGTAAATCTGGCCGATCAAGTGGGATGATAAAGAGAGATGGATGCTAGAACTAGTCATTTTAATTACCTGGATTTGTTCCATTGAAATGTGGTTGCCAGGATATTGTTGCCTGAGTTATACAGAAGACAAATGCAGATGCTATGTTCTTGCTTGTACAGAGTATAAGGATGACAACATTTTTGCAAAGTTTTCGCATTTGAGCATTTCTCATGCAGTTAAAAAATACTGCTTAATAAGTCATATCTGTATACTTGAAGTGTTGCATTATCTCTGCTTCTTAATGTGAACAGAGAAATTATTCTGTATGTGAAGAATCCATCTTAGATGAAAGATACAAGAGAGATCTCAGCAAGGTAAGAGATTAAATTTGAGACGGATATTTTAATTTCATTTCTGGTTTTATACTTGTATAAATAAACATATTCAGATCATTAACCGAGCATGCTGCTCCACCAAATCTCAGAGTTTTATAGACTAATACAGGATTATACAAGGGCTAAATTGAAGTAGGATAATTCAGGCTGCTTCTTCAGATGACTTGCCTTGTAAGAATTTATAAAACTCTGGCCCTTGTGCACTGGGGTGTGACATACTGTCACTAAGGCAGCGTGAATGAACTAGCTTAAGTAGTAGCCCAGTAAAGGCAGCACAAACTGCCTGACTGTGCAGGTTCAGAAGAGGACGTTGGGTTTTTTTGAAGTCAATTAATGACACTGAGTCTGTGGGGAAAAGAATAGTTACTCCTGCAGGACAAACATGCAACTATCCTGTAGTACATAAGACAGCACATGTGTTTAAAAGCTAATAGGCACTAAAAAGAATGTCTTTATTTTATTTCTTATTTCCCTTTCTTAAATTTGCGTATTTGCAATATATAGATCATTTGAATGTAAAGCATTTGTGATTTTCTTTAATATTCTCTGAATGATTAAAAAAAGAGAACATAAAATCTATCTTCAGGATAGAAAATGTTGAGCTGTCTTTCAGCAGTTTGGTTTAGGGGCTACATATTTGGATCTGACTGCACTGATTTTTTAAATTTTTCTTCTTCTGGTTAATATTTAATTCTTATGTTGCTGAAGGGGTTTCGGTTTCTTTTTCTTTCTTTAAATGTTTCATCATTAAAACATTCCATAATCCTGTTTTTTAAATATGTTAACTTGTAGTCGGGATTTTTAATAATTCAGGTCCTTTCCTGGGAGCAATGTCTGCTTAACATTCCTTCGTTGCAATACTGCATCTTCATTCCCCTTTGCATATGCAAACAACCCTTCTTTCCCCATTCCTTGTTCCTGTTTCTTGCAATTAAAGTTAAATTCTTCTAACAGTCAGAAGAATTGTCCTAAAGTTCCTGTGATTTGGCTAAGAAATAACAACTTACTAGCATAAGGCTTTTCTTATGGTCAGGTTAAAAAATATTTTTTTAAAAAAAAGTCTTTTAACAAAATTATGACATGAAGGAGCTCATTTTATAGCTAGTATGCTTATATATATATGTATGTATTTTAGCAGCACCAAATATCCTTTCATGCAGTATCTAGAAAACAGGGGGGTTGTTTTGGAGGCTTTCTGTGGATGATTCTCTATATTGGTGAGAGATTTGCAGTTTCCTATTGAAAGCCTGGGATTTCAAAGTGATGTCAGGGGATTGTATAGTTTGCTGCATCTTTAGCACACCAAAAAGTACTGGTCCAAGTCTGAAGTTGCATGAAGAAAAAAGAGGAATCTTGCAATCTGGACTAGAGATAGTGTCAAGAAACAAGGGGGTAGGTATTAAGACACATTAAGACAAATTAAATTTTTCACCCAAGCTTCCAACTGCTGTGTTGAACTCTGTTGATTCACCTTTGAAAGAGAACAGGATGGCAGACAATAGCAAAATGAAGCTTTTTAAGTTAATGCCAGTGATCAGATAATGTGCTTGACCGTTATAAAGCATCAGCAAAAAGTAATTTATAATAGGCATCCATAATTTATCTTCAGTTTTACAGTATGTCACAAGGATTCACCTTTGATGTATGGGAGTCCTGTCCCATACAGTGTATGCATAAAGACTCAACTCCGCTGGCAGAAAATCTTTTGTGAGAAGTGCTGTGGGAACTAAGGCCTGGGGAAGAAGATGGAGATGAAATTTTTACTAGGCAAACAAGAAGGTTACTAAATGTAGCGGAGAAAAACAAATTTATTATTTAAAAAGCAATTAAACGGAAGAGAGGGAAGAGGAATTAGCTTCAAAACCATGAAACTTCCAAAAAACCCACAAAACCCCGCAACAAAACCAAACCAACCAAACAAACAAAACCCCATTACTTTTGGACCTGGGGGAGAAACTATACAACCTTATTTAAAATAGTCTCAAGCTCAAAAATCAAATGTAAATGCAAAAATGTATGCACATTTTACTATTGGTTGTATGGAGGGGTTGCCGTTCTGCTGCAGACGCACGCAAGCTTTGCATTCTCTGAAATTACTGCTTGACAGCTCTGATCCTTTGTATATTTCAGTCTTTCCAATCATATTCTTTCTTACCTTTGTTTTTTTCACACATCTACAGTAGGCTACATGCTGGTTAATTTTCCCTGTGTATTTGTGTACATATGCATATCAATAGTTCACATTTCTGTCTCTGCAGCAATTTGTAAATGGGTAATTTTTCCTGTCTCATGTTGGCCTCTCTCCAACAGCACTGAGACATCCATGTGGTAAAGGATACGTTTTGTCATTCCCAGGAGTGGCAAGATGGGATGAGATTTCTCATAAACCCACTTTACTGTATGGGTAGTGAAGAAATGGCACCTATCCTTGTAACCAGCTTCTGCCCTAGAGGTAGCATGGCTGACAGCTAACAGTTTCTTGAGTGGTTCTGATTAAGTTTTGCTGAAGGAGATTTTATGCATCCATTTTTAAGAAGCTGTTTAGCAAAAAAATCTTTTTTTTAAAAAAAAAGATCTGTTGTACCAGATCTTTCTTAATTTATAAGAACAATGTCGACAACAAAATGTTATAATACTTCATCTTCAGATGACAGCATATGAAATCCAGTGGATTATAGGTTGATCTAGCTAAGTAGAAGGACAGAAAGTGAAAACTGTAAGTAAATTCTTACAATTGATTTCTCTTCAGGTGGATGGAGACCCAGTCACCCATTGCATAACAAAATTTACCTGTCGTGTGTTACCAAAATATACAAGCAAATTAAGGTGTACACAAAAGGCAAGGCAATATTACTATACTAAAAAGGGCCTTGAGGCGGTCTCTGGTAACCAGAGCTGATACAGAATAATTCTATTTTGTCTAAAGGCATCTTTAGACTTTTGACCGATGTGTTTAAAGAAAGGATAGTAAAATGGCAAGTAACTGTTAAGTCACTCTTAGAAGGGAAATAATCCTAAGCTTTACTTGAGGAACTCCTGGAACTTTTCAAATAGGACTTATGTTTTTTGAAATTTTCTTCTGTTTAGGTGGCACTGTTCTGATAAGTGAATCATTTTGGTTTTCTATTCTGCAAGCATAGTTTGGTTTTAATCATGCTGAGACTTACATCTTTTTAATTCTTGGAAAACCTGAGAAATAAATTGGAATTCACTGCATGTTTTAGCAAACAATAGATACTTCGATGAGGTACCTCATGACTTACTGCTTATAAGGCTTTAAACATAAGATCTGCTCTCAAATTGTGCCACAAATATGGTTATACTCTTCTTGTTCAGGCTTTTGTTAAACTGCGGTACAGAGCCCATAGGGCTTGCACGCAGTAAGCTTCCAAGGATTTCAATATGCACTGACATGCTTGCCTCCTTTGGCTCTGGCATTTTTCCTCTGCTGCTGCTGCTGCTTCACAGTAGTAGGATTCTAAATCCCAGCGGTTTTGGAAACATGCTGAATGTTTGGTTTTCTGTCTTGTTTGTCTCTGAGGGCAAGTGATTGACTAACAGATTCCTCACATTACTCCATACATATGTTGTCTAAGGGCTATAGTTCAACTCTTCCAAAAATGATAGAAGCAATAAAAGAAACAATAGTTTTGAGGGATTCCTAAAACAACAGGAAGCTTTATTTAATGGCATGAAAAAAACCCGTTTTCAACAAAAAGAAATAAATCTTCCTTTGCCTTTGTCTTCTCTCATCTGCCTGAAACAGTCTGGGGGATGAAAGATGTCAAGGATCTCTGTCATCATTATGGTCTTCTAAACCGTGAAGTTCATCCAACTTAGTACATTTCATCACGACTAGGTTTTTGCTACTTACCTTGCCTGTTTCGTGTTGTCTTTCTTCTTCCCAGCTTTGTGAAGATTATGCTAGTCTCTTCATTGTTTCTGTGACTTAGGGCATGACTTCTTCCTGAGAGGAGACTCCTTTTTTTTTTTTTCTTGTTTAAGGAAGTGGGACTCCCAAACCCCACCCCTGAGAAAGATAAAAGTAGTAGTTCTTTCTAGCTCTAGCCAATATCCTTAACATTCTAGTGTTTTAGTCAGAACAGTGGAGAAATTTCAGCCTTTTCCATTGTTCCTAGTTTGGTGAATATACACTCTACTAGCATAAATAAAGTTGTTCTAAAAATGCAATTTTCGTAGTGATACTATTGTATGATCTATTATTTTTCATTGATACATAGAACAGTTCCCTGAATCATTACATATGTTCCGTTGACTTCCACTTAATTTGCATGTGTGCATATGGTCTGTGGTAAAAAATGTAGCAGAAAAGCTTAAAAAGACTTTCTAAGCAGCCTTTTTTGCTTGTCATTAATTTATTACCTTTTTTCCAGTCCTTGATGCAAAAACAATTACATATCACTCCAATTGGGTTCCTATTGGTAAGAAGGCTTATTGCCACAAATCAAAGGAACCTCAATATGATTTTATATGTAAAGTTCAAATCACTAAGGGTATGTCTATGTGACTTTTACACATTTTTTGTTCGATGTCAGGTTGGTTTAACACATCAATCACCAAACACTTGTGTAAGCATCTTCTGTTTGTTGCCTCTTCTATTTGATGGTGAGCTTTTTTTCTCCCTGAAAGTACTGGCAGGCCTTGTACATATAGTTTAAAATAAAAACTATGGGAGGGATAGTTCGGTCATCTAATGATAGAATGGATTATAATTTGTATAGATTATTAGTTATGGTCACTCAGTTTAAAGTGGCTGCCTAATTTGAATTTGAGAGGAATTTTCTCCAGAGTGTACAGATAAGAACCTGTTGTTCAGTTGTTGTGCTTAGGTTTTCCTATTTTCACAGGGGAAAATGCTGCTAGGTGTGTTTAGGGTTTTTTGTTTGTTTCGAGTCATGGTTGTTGCAATTGCTTTTCCCTTCCCTCCTAAATCTAGGAAGACAATGTGTAACTGCAGCAAAGCAGAACCCAGGCAGGGCTGAATTCCAGACCCTCTGTTTCTTTCTGTTACCTGTATAATAGAGTTGTAACCGGGTATTTTGGTTTTCATTTCAGAACAGAAAAGGGGGGGGGTTGTTCCAGATTTGCATGACTCCCTATGAAATTCAAGCTGATCAAATTCTACTGAAGCTTCTAGAGAATTCCAGTGTAGTTTTAGAATTATTTCTGTAGTTATATCTAGCTCTGTCTAATGTATCCTTACCAAAGGAAAAAATGGAGTTAAGCAGAGCATTGACTTAGCTATATATGTTTTCTGATTTCTGTAGCTTGTAAAATTGCCTGGTATTTGTACATGCTCATTTAAGCTTTCCTTTTTTATTTTTGTAAGATGGCAAGCTGATCATATGAGATTTTACATCTTAACTTTTTATATGTATAGTTGTCTGATATCAAATAATTGTGCATATTCTCTCTGTAGCTGAAATAGCTAGTCTGAACCTCATTGTCTTATCAACTAGATCGCTCCCAATTCATGCTGTTCTTTCTTAATTGTTTCCTTTTTACTGAAGGTTTTCAGAGCTTTATTTCAGTTGGATGTAAACTCAGTCACTGTAAGAAACAGCATGTGAAAAGAGAAATCTGAGTTAAAGAATTTTTTAATATATAAAATTTTGTCAAAATAGAAATACATTTGAATCAACTGGGCAAAACATATTTGCTACATACAGCATTCCATTTTTCTTCTGCAAACGAAGTAGAACAGTGATAATTATGTAAACAAATACCAATACACATTTTCACATGACCAGACTTTGAGGAGTTAAGAAAATACAAGAATCTAGCAGAGACTGAAGAATATAAGGACTAGCAGCCATTTCTTACTAAAACCTGAAAAGAAACAAGTAAGTCCAAGAATTGTAAATGTAAAGAATATAAGTCTTAGAATAAAACAGAATGAGCGTAGTAGTTTTTTGAAGAGGCATCAAAGCAGGATAGAAAGCAAGTTTTAAAAAGTTTATCAGAAAGTATTAGCCAACTGTGCGTTTCCCCAAAGAGGGATCAAATAGTAGAGTGAACAAACAGTACTTTGAAGCCCAGTATTTTAATGTGCTTGTTCAGCATGCTTTTTTTTTGTTTTTCCTCTGGACCAAACTTTGCCTTGCAGAAATCAGTAGTTCAGCTCTATAAAAAAGCATCTGTCCCTATAATCTAAAAGGTGGATGCGTAAAACAGGATATTTAGCATGCTTTTCTTCACCCAAGCCCCATTTTGTTTTTTTGGGGGGGACAGGACGGGACGGAGGACTTTTGTGCTTACTAATAGGTTTGATTTAATTGTCTCTTATTCTTGCAAATTGATAATTGCTTCCTGTCAAAACTGCAACTGTATGGTTTTCCAAGAGGACTAAGATTTCAAAAGAAGGGATTGTTAACCTTTAGTGGCTATTTTTAACAAAAAATCAGCACGTTATATTTACCTCTGTGCTTCAGTTATTTTCCCTGGCTTTTTTCTCAGTAAGAAATTAGGATTCATGTTTGTGAATCATCTAAACAAAGGGTTTGGGGACTTTCTTTACTTTCCATTTTCTAATTTGTGATTTACTACCTCTCCAAACCGACCCATCTGAAAATACTAAAGGATATACTATACTTTCTTTATGGCCTACTACACTTCACTGTTTAGAGAGACTTTATAGAGGAGCATATTTTTACATAAATACCTTTGGTCTGTGGTATTTCATGCTTGTAACTGAGTGTAAAAAGTGTTTTACATACATTTTTAAAGAAATAGTTGTCCATATAAGTAATCATATGCAAATTGCAGTCTGTAGCTGCATAAATGTAGGTTGTATTGCTTGAATATTTTAATGACATTAATTAAAAAAAAGGATTGTGAAATCAAGAAAGTGTCATCATACTGTTAAAGCAATTTTAAAAACACTGCAGTGCAGAAACTTTTAGTTTGTGGCATAACTAGTATCTGGCAAAACTGATTCCAGTATGAAAGACTGTCGTGTGGGTTCTGAGGATGAGGACAAGTATGAGGGTTCTTTTATTATATTTATTTTGAGGAATCAACCAAGAAAAAATATTTTTTCTTGGTGTCTTGAGCAAGTTCCTTTATCCCGCACAGTAAAAGACCTTCTAGTATTAATAAAACTGTTCAAAAGAAATATGGGTTTCAATGCACAAAGATGGATTAAAATTGTCAGGTAGAGTATTCTTCTTGAGGAAATAACTGTTTTTCAAACTATGTATTGTTTCAAAAGACAAATGTCATCTTAACTTACAATTGAGGGGAAAATACGTATGTCAGGTAAGCGAATTTATAAGTACATTTGCATAGCATGGAGCAAAAGCTCGGGGATGGGTGAATCGTATTTAAATCTCAGGCTGCCTGGAGTGCTGTAATTCTATAGCTGTATAATTTGTCTCTCATAACGGCATACAGCTCAGCACGCTTGCTGTGGAATTGGCTACTTTACAACTGATACCCCTCCTTGGTTTGTTTCTCTGCCTGCAGCTGCCTTTTATTCTCCAGCTCTTCCCACAAAGAACATGTAATTGAATTGTATGGTACAGTAGCCAGATTTCAGATGGAAGGGAAAACAGAAATGCTTTACAGCTCACAGCCAGGGAGGACGGGGAGTCATAAGCTTTGACTGACAGTCTGCTTTTGAGAATGATGCAGGCACCTAGGACAGGTACCTGGCTTTTCTGGTAAATAGAGACAGCACCTAAACCACTGTGAAGCCATGTGATTAACTCAAGAAACAGTGGGAGCATTTCCAAGGAAAAGGAATGCTGATAATCATTTTTCCTAACTGAAAAAATCCTCTGCAAACACCACTAATGCTGTCAGTCAGGAGAGAACGATGAAGCAGTACTGAATAGTTTTCTTCCTTCCCCTGGTAAAAGCTATGCAGCTTGTTCTGGGGAAACAATTATTAATCTGTCAAAGCCTACGCCACCATCGTCTCCATCACTGCGTGAAGGACTAGAGCATGTTTCTGTCCATGATGTGTTTACATTCCTTAGAGTATAGTGCACTGTACAGGGCATTTGAGCACATGCTTGTGTTTGAATCCCATTCAGGATGGAAGAAGGGGGCTTTAGATGCCAAGCTGCTGCCAGCTGTTCTTGTCCTTTTGGTAAAAGCCCAGATGTTCTGATGAACATCTGTGAGCTGGGAGGTAAAAAGTGGAGTGTCTTTCAACATACCCTGTTTGATCTCTATTATAAAAATAGAAAAGCTGTTTCTGCTGCATTCCAACCTTACTGGAGGGAGAAGGAGGTAATGTGAGCTTGCTACCAGCCTGGGACCTGTGGGTGTACTGTGCACTTATTAATATTGATATGTTATACTACAACATTCACTTCAAAGCATGGTACTATGACACTCCCAGATACAACACTCATCTTTAATTTTTATACATGAGTGTACTTGTTGGCAGAGTTATATATCACACTTTTTTTCTTACTAAACTTTACTACCACAGCAGCATCAGAATATAAAATGGCTGGACTCGAGACTAATTAATATGCCTAATATTTACTTAAACTCTTTTAGTTCCAGGATGATCATATCTCATCAAAGTTACTGATTCTCACATATCCCTTTTAAGTTCCCTTTCTTCAGGCAGGTGTCTCTAAATAATACTGCCGTTGTTTTGGTTTTGTCTTGGATTTTGGAGGTTTTTTCTGTTATGGGGTAGTAGGTAAAAGAAAGGTCTGAAGCAGTTGTGGATGAAGATTGTGTGTTTTAAATAAAGCAAACACTGTCTCAAAAGGCAGAATCGCTTCCTCTGGTGATTAAAACACAACACTGATGAATGTTTACCTTATTGCAATATGAGATGATCCAACTCTGAATATGGATTTCCTAGTAAAAGCATGTCAGTCTCTTGTTTTGTGAAAGTTCAGCATATCATAAAGTGACATTGATTTTATTTTTTTAATATACATAATAATATATAGGCTAGGGTATCTGCTTATCACATTTTTTGGTGTTTATTTTCTTTATACAAGACTGCTGTTAGATTTCTTTTAAAAGAATAGATAAACTTCTTTTTTTTTTTTATAATTATGTGTATGTTTAATATGTCTATGAAAAATAGAAAGTCTTGCTCACAACTAAAAAAACCACCCCTGACTTTGCTGGTGTTTTTGAACAAACACACTTGTATCTTTTAAAACTAGGACATTCATCTTGAAGAGAATCCTATGTTGAGAACATAAAGAAAAACAGATTGCCTGTTGCCCATTAGGAAACACACTCACCAGGAAATTATGATCAGACTGAAGTATGAGAAGAAATGTAGGGAGGAGGTATTAGGTTTTAGATTCGAGGTGAAAAAGATACAATCTAGGTCAGAGGGAAGGACGAAAAGGCGAGTGTGGAAAGGCACAGGCAGAGAAAAGATATTGTAGAGTCTCATGTTGATACTGGTATATCTTTGCAACAAGTCATAAAACTGATTTAGGCAGTTCTGGAGGCATGACAGAAATGCAGTGTGCTTTAAGGGTGATCTGGCAAAAATTCTCACTGTAAATGCATCCTTTTAAATGTTGGCAAAGAGTGAGGCACCAGTCCTGTGCCCAGCAGCTGCTTCTATGCAAAGCTAGGAAAAAGTAGAATAAATGGTTGTGTTAATCCCAGCTTTCTCCTTGCAATGCTTCTTTGAGGCTGATAAACATTTAGCTATGTACATATACATATGGTAATACCGAACATACACAATCAATTAATGTTGTATTCTGAAACTGCAAAACTCTTAGCATGTACTTAGTAGAAATGTGTTATTTGAAACTTAAAAAAATAAAATAAAAATGTTGGATAATTCCAAAGGGACAAACAAAAGTCATGGTTGCATCCACAGATTCAATCCCTTTTCTGCAAAACATCAAGTAACTAATTTCAAATTTTCCAACAATGTTCTTACATACATTCAGCATGTATAACAATTTTTACTTTTTTGGGGGGAAACAGTTAAACCATGCTGGCTGAAAATTAGCCTTTTGAAGGCGATCACTTTAACCAAAATTTTTTCCTATCTCAACTGAAACTGCAAAACTGCAGTGTTACAATGGAAAGTGACAGGCAATTTTGTCTATAGATATTCCTGTTGATACTCTTTTTTTGTTTGCTTTTTGTAGTGCATTACCTTAAAATTCTCTAAGGAAAAGTACAAAGACACTAACCATCTGATGAACCCTGCAACAGTCTGGCAGCAGCAGTCATCCAATCAACAGAAATGTGAGTTAAAGCTTTTCTCTGGAATTCTACTGGTAGAGGTGGAATAAGTTTTCTATCCTCCCTCCCCCCTCAAGCTGCTTGGAAATTTTAGAATAAATGACAAAACATAAAATTCCAGCATTGAAAACAAGCGTTAACTGAAGTCAGTCTCTGGTTAGGGCTAGCACTTATTTTTATTTTCTGCTGTCAGAATGGAGATCGTTACTGTGGCCCTGATAAAAGCTTCCCACATTACTTCCTGATAAGTTTATTTTAACCATGTGGTAAATGTACTATTCACGCTCCAACTAACTCTTAAAACGTGAGGCTGTTAACTGAGTCTGCAAGCATTGTGGATCAATATGCATAAGATATCAAGTTTCACATGTGATTAAGAATTATTATTTAGGATTAATTCAGCAAGGGAATGTCAGCTTAAAACAGAAAAAATGTCCGTCTCATGTCCTTTTCCTAAGAAAAAGCAAAGCCCTGCTTTTTTTTTCTATGGATTAAAGTATCTTCTTGCAATATTTTAATTTCCCTTTTCTTAGACTGGAATATGATAGGAAGTCCAAACTTCAATGTGAATACTGAATTTAAGAAATATAACTTTACTGTTTTGGCTCAGATTAGTGTACAATACTAGTCTCCTTCACTTGTACTTTAGAGTACAGTAGTATGGTATTATATGTATGTACATCCATGTGGAAGGAGAAGCTGACATATTTTGGATTTTTTTTTTCTCCTAGTTCGTCAATTCTGCCTAACTTCTCACAGGCAAGGTAAGATGGACCTTAGTCATAGTGATTATTAACCTCCTCAGGTTTCTAAAAAGATCCCCAGAAAAGTCATTGTAAAACTTCATCCCTCCTCTTTTTCCGGAATCCTGCTATTGTAAATCCCTTTTCAACCCCTCACACCTCCCCCCCCAAAATCAAAGCAGAAAATGAGCTCTGATGGGAGGTGTTCTCTATGGATAATTTGTCACCCAGTGGCCATGATTGTGTCAAGTCTTCTGGAATACTTTCTTTGATTGAAAAACTTTTTCTTTTTCTTTTTTTTTTTTTTTTCAAAAATATCAATAGTATGACTTCAGTTTTTTTCATTTGGATTATCTTCACAAATTTTTTTTCCATAGAACACAGGACAATCATTTAGCAATGTATTAAACACATTACTTGTACACATGCTAAAGTTTCAATTACTATTAGCAGAAATTAAGCTGAACCTCAGAAAACAGTTTATTAGACAAAGTGACGTGTGTGGATGACCTCGGAAGACTCTGTGTATGCTAAAAAAGCATTTAATGTCTTTAGCTTCTTGGCAGGGTAGATTTTAAGGGCATGGAAGCAGAGTAACTTCCTTGCCCACAACGGTTTAAATTTCTGATACTGTTTTGCTTTCCCTGTAAACTATTATAAACATCTTAATATGTTGATTTTATTGGAACTTCACTTTTAAAACCACTTTCTTAAATGGAGGAGAAGAAAAAAAGACACAACATGAATATGGGAAATGAAAATATAATGTTTTTTGTAAATGCTTTATGTAACGTTTTTCTAGAAAGACTTGGCCATTTAAACTGTGTTTGTCAGTTTGTATCATTTTATTGATTATCTGGCAATGAATGCTAGTAAGCAGATTGACATTTTGTTTCTTGGACTCTGTTTCTCAAATAGAGATTATTAGCTGGATATTTTGAGACTGAGAAAAATGTTAGCGTTATAAATAAAAAGACTTGTTATGGCTTAATTAGTAGGCTTTTTGCAAGCACTTTGAGTACTGCTCTCTAAGGTTTCAAATCTTTCCACATAACATGGACTAGTTTACAGGATCGTCTGTATGACCTCAAAGCAAATTTTATTAACATTGTCGTCAATATAAATGTTTTCTTTAAGATGACTGGGCTCTAGCATATGTCTCCTTGTTCTGCAAGCTCTTATTCCGCAATTGCATATTCTTTTAACTTAGCATTTCTGATTCATGTCAAGTGCTTCTCTTTTGCTGTAGAAAGTTGGAAGCTAAACTCCTGCTTTTCAGAAGACTAATGTCGTTGTAGAGACGGACACGACACTCAATATCCAGTTACAGCAATCATTCTCTTTATTTTACAAGCAGTGCTCTTTTATATCCTCTAAGCTGGTTGCTTATCTGTGCATGTATTCTAACATTCTCCTGTTGCCCAATCCACTCTCACATCACACACCATTCAGCCAATACAATTGTTGATCACGCACTGTTCATGCTCTGGGAAAAACCAGGATGTTTGCCACCCCTTATCTTGTTTGCTCGGATCTTCTCAGGATTCTTCTGTCTCCTCAAGGGTACACGGGTATCTGTTCAGGGTCAGTGTTAAACTTGTATTTTGATCCCTCGGACCAGCCGAGGTCTCCCACAGACTAATCTAGAAAAGTTGCTGCATAAACATTCTGAAAAGTACTGTAAAGTTTTGTTACATTTTGCATAAATAATCTAGCATAGCTGCTCAGCTGACTGGCAGAGTGAGTATTGATTAATACCATCCTGTTGAACCAGCATACATTTTAGGTCAAGTATTCTAGATTCCAGTTGGGATTTAGTATTCAGCAGTGTGAGTGAGTCCCAGATGTGGAAAGTTTATTGTATGTTTTGCCTTGTATATTTTTTTGTAATGTATTTTCTTATCAGACCTGTTGTTTTGCTTTTTTTCTCCTGCCTGCGTGAAGCCAGCAGATAAGATTGCAACACAGTGTTAGAGTTGCATACATAAATGAGACCTGCATAATGGATGCCAGCACGTGTAATAAGATGACTGTTGTGTGGACTATAGTGGTAGCAACATACAAGCCAGAAAACCCACAGAAAACACAAATGTGATGCCAGATTAAATATTTAAATTAGCAAAAAATTTCTTTACAAGAAAATGAAGGCACACAGGAAATCTCGGGCATAAATTTGAGACTCAGTTAACTAGTTTTTCCATACAGTTGAGGAAAAATAAGATGATGAGTATGGCTAATACAATTGATTCAGTAAACAAAATTGCCAGTGCTCATTGGCATTTGTGAGGTGGACTTGAGATTGACAGAAATGTATTCTAGATGTGGTAGGATAAAAATTTTAATGATAAAAATACTTTTGGGATGTTTTTAAAATGAAATATGAAAAATCATACCATAGAACTCAAATTATAAGGGCAAATATCACTTGTGCTGCAAATTTTTAGCTTGCCTGATTAATAATCTTTATCCTTTAGTCACTGAATTAACAATAGAACATATAATCGTGTCTTGCCACTTACACTTTGTCGGTTATAACATACTTCTTTTTATTGGATGGATGACAATTACGTATAGGCAGAAAGGATGATAAGCGACATTTTTAATATAATGTATTTTAAAATCCTGAAGCGTAAATTCTTCAAAATAGTATGGGAATTCTCTTTTATATAATTCTTTTCAAGGCATTACTCTATAAATATGGTGGAGAATTCACAGCTTTACCCTGAGCCCATCAAAAGCTCAAATGAAAACATCAACAACTATGTCTGCCCAAGTAAACCTTTTGAGTTAAAGTTCTTAAGAACTTTAGAGACCGCCCAATAAAAGCCAAAACTGGAAAAAAATGTGTAGCAAGATCACTTGTCTGCTGTTGCTCAAACAAAGTTTGCACTTGAAAATGGTTGTGCCCCCAAAATTAAGATCCTGCATGAAATCTTACTTATACTTCAGCCCTAGAGGCAGAACCCTCAATTATTTCAGTATGATCAGGATTTTAGTGTTTGTGTTCATCTCTTCAAAGGCACAAGTAAAAATCTTTAAACTTAGGGAGCCCAACTTATGAAACCTAGCATTGATACGTACCGCACTACTTCTTTCATAAGACACAGAGCCATGAAAATCAAGAAAACAGGAAGTTAACTGGTGGGGGCACATACATCCCATTACCAGGCCATATGTATCCCCCACAGGACTACATCTAGCTACTCTGAGATACTTCAGAATATTTATAAAAGAATAATTTTATGCTGTTCCTGGGGAACACACTACCAGAATACTGGCAACATAAATATGTTGGGTTATGTGAGAAAGCGGGGGGAGAGTTTTCTGCTGTTGTATGTGGCCAGCTATCTGTATTAGAATGTTTTAAAAGAAGCTGGTGTCACCAGGTCTTAAAAAAACAAAACCAAAGCAAATGAACAAAAAAGCCCTATGAAAAATGTTTCTTACATGGTACATGTTACTATGCGTTCTTTACACAAAGTTAACAATCTAGTTAAAATAATTGATTTTCAGATGCTAAGATTACCTCATTCAAAAACCTAGATTCTAGCTAGAAAGTATCACTTGCATTTGGCTAGAGATCACTCATGTTAAACAAATCTCTGAGCAAAGCACCTGCCAAAGCATTGAGCATGCTATAGGATACAAAAGTATACAAACAGTTTCAGGAGCTGAAGATTGATGAAAGCATTGTTTTCCCCTTCTCATGAGTACCTCCAAGGTCCTTCTGTGTCCCCTAAATACTACCTAAACAGCAGGGCAGTAGCTTAAATCTCCTTTACAAGCTACTGACTTCATGAGGTTTCTAGGAACTTGAAAATATTTTGAGACCTCCATTACTTTAACATATTTTGGCTAAATTTGGCTAACTGTGGTTATAGGGTGCTAGACCAGTGAACAACCAACTTAATCAAAAAGTTTTTTCCCAGAGGATGGTAGTGCTTAAAGGCCATAAGCAACTTGTTCTTGCCCAAACTGGGTTCAAAGCAGTCTTTGCTATGAAAGGGTTGCATGCAGATTTAAGAGACACAACTTCTGTTACAGACAAATGAAACATTTGACACTTGTCACCTAGAAATTCTGAGAAAATAAAACTGTAAATGATGAATTACAGATGCGAGTAAGAATTCTGTAGTTGCAGATAACTAGATGGAAGACTGTAACCATGCTGAACCACAAGAGAATGTTTCAGAACTTGAGTTTGTGGGTAATAAAATAGTAATTCAAGAAGATTAAAGGAGATATGTTAAAATGTCTTATCAAAGAGCCAGTAATAGTGCAAAGGACTGTAAGTGGAAAAAGGCCATCAAAACCTGAAATGGTTTTTGAAACACAGCTACTCACATTATCTTAGAATCAAGCTTAAATGCCAATGTTAGAGAAGTTTTTCAGAACTTTTTTTACTGTATTGATTTAGGGGACAAAGCATGTCTGAAGTGTAGAATAATAGACTTCCTAATACAAGCACAAGCCTGATATGGCACAAATGAGGTACCCAGCCTCATTTTTCCTTACATTACAGGAACTGTGCTACGTCGCAATCAGCTCAACTTTGCCCACTTCTCCTACAAGCATCCTCATGTTTCCATGCATCGCTCCCCAATGGAGTGTGCTTTCCAAGTCAAATCATCAAATCCTTACTTTCCATTGTCTGATCTGTTTCTGCCTTGATGCTCTTATTAGCCATTATCAACAGGAAGTTAATTTAGTGTCGTCCTTTGCTCCATTCTCTTAAAGCAGGCCTAATATGTCCCCTCCAAACTCACTAATTACTTTACATACGTACATTCTGGTGTAATTTTTTGACATTTCCCAATTTTATATTTAACAACTTTACAGTACCTGGCATAAGCAGGACTCTTAGTTTAGGATCTGTGGATGTAGTTGTAATACTTATAAATAAATAATCCGAATTGGCTAAAGAGCTGGAGTGCGATCTATATCCGTTTCAGAGCTGAGCTCTGAATCATGTGCATGTGATTCTCCTGCAGGTACCTGAATGTAGTGTGGTAAATGTTTTGTGGGGTTATTTTCCCCTCTTCATGCCCCACTTGTAGCTACATTCACTGATGGGATACAAGCAACCTCAGTGGACTTCAGTGGGAATTATTCATATTTTGCAAGTGGAGAGCAGAGCCCGTGACTGGACTGAAGCCAACGTCCTTTTTAAAGTTCACATGCCTTGTATTGGCTCTCTAATTTAGACTCCTTCTGACCAAACAAAGGGGGAGGGGGGAATGAAATATAGTAGCAGCTGTTTCAGTAAAAAAATATAAGGGTTAACATAACATGATGTAAACTATTTCATCTGTTCTTCCTACTTGCCCATTTTAATCAGAAATGAGTAAGTAGAGCCTTATACGCAGTGAAGTTGAAGAATGCTAATGGGATGTCTGCATCGCGTTGTACTCAGAGTACTTATGCCAGAATAGGAAAGCCTTTTATTCTGTAATTCTCTGAGGCAAGAACGAGGCTTTCTGAAGAGTTACTTTAAATTTAAACTCTCATTCTAATGTTAGACAGCCTGTTGGATCTCTGAGTTAAAAATTGCTTCAGCTTTAGTTACTAGAGCCAGATGTAACATTGACCTTAAATGGTAAAAGCTCCCAAGAGTGAACGAGAGGCTGGCCTGAGGGGAAAAAGAGGAATAACTGAAGTTTTAGGTAAGTAATCTCTATAACTGAGAATAAGCTCTTTTTCAGCCGTGAAACAGAACGGAACCATATTTCCTCCTTAAAGGTACAGTACCTTGTTGTTATGATACCGAGTAGCTGGTTCTTTCTACCTCTTCCCCCTCACCCCCTTCAAATTTTACCTCTTCTCGAAAATTTAGCTGCTTAAAAAGTGGGGGTAGTTAATGAAACCTAGTTCTTCTTACATACTGTTTGGGAATATACAAGAATGAAAAAGAAAAAGCTGTGTTAATTATACTGAGACTTTACTAATAAAGGTACGTAATCAGTAATGCAAGGCAACCTGATTCACAGATGCTGTTATCTGTATTGTGCTGACCATTAGAGAGTCTTAGCAGCAATGCGTGTTATAGGGAAAGAGATATTTAACAGATTTCTTTTTTCTTTTTTTTAAATTGTATGACTATCCTTCCCACATGCTTGCTTTTAACAGTGCCGGAGTTGTTCATTTTGATGGATTATCTACTTGTGTCTGGAACCTATCTTTTAAAAAGACATTTCCAGAGCCATTTCTTTATACAGTATGTGTTTGCTTTTAATCCTATTAGAGGTAAATTAATACCATAAAGCTGTGTCTAATTGAAATGCTGTACAGAAAAAAAAAAAATCTTCAAATTTTAAAGCATGTTTGCTTTAGTATGAAAAATCACAAGATTTACGTTTCCTGATAGTTCAGTCTTCAGTTTCATCTGTGCTGTTTGGTAGGTACTCTGCACTCAAGTGTATTTTATTTTCTTGGCAAACTAAAACACTTTTTTTTGTCTTACTAATTTATACACTAAGCTCTTTTTTTTAGACAGCAGTATGTAAACAACATGAAAGAAATAGGTCAGTACACGGAAATGATAGCTGAAGTTGAAGACTCAGGTTTCTGTTACTAATTCATATTAGTAAAAACTTGTGTTAGTGAGTTGATTTTTCAAATTGTGTATAGCATGGTTTCATCTGAAAAATTCTTTGCAATCAGCAGCAGCAAATTCCCATCTTTGTGGAGTGATTAGACAGTAGGCTTTAGTTTATGCTCTGCAAAGATTGGGTGAATTTAGAGTTCTGAGCATAGACAGTGTTCCTGCAAGTGCCAACAGTTACTGCATTTATGTTTGATATGGTAGGTGTTGTATATACTTTAAGAAAAGTTCACTTCATCCAGTTTCAAGGGAATGTGATAAATGAATCTTACTTGTTAGAACATTTCAGATCTGGTTGCAAAACTTGTAATTAATTTTCCTTTTATTTTTCCCTGGACTATCATTAGTGAACGGCTTAGTACTTTTAGGTTAATCTCCTAGCTGACGTTCATGTTTTAAATCAACAATTTTATGCCAAATCAACAACTATACCAAACTTGGAGCTTAATAATCTAACAATACAACCCATAGAAATCTAAGTTTATTAGAACTTACAGCATAAATTAAGAAACAGTCCAATATATTAAATGCTGAATACTCGAGAGTCCTCACTCTTTTAATATTCTTGTATTTTCTAGCCTCCAGAGGCCCTCATTCTTATTTGCTGGTCTTGCCTGTGTTACTTTACTTATGAGGTTTTATGTGCCGCTTCAACTTGTGCAAGGATGTGCAACTTTAGATGGTATTTAGAAGGCCTTTAAGTTTTAATAAGTTATTTTTAACTTTGTGTATGGACTGGAGTAACTAAACTGTGTCTAACTCCTCCACATCTGAACTAAGCATATATTTCTAATATATGATATCTGGTAGCATTTCAGCAACTATTGTTCTTATTCCATACAATCCTTTTTCGTTTTGTAACTGAGAATATATTATATAGTGCCCATGTGTAAATTTATCTTAGGTAAAGATGTTATAATGACAATAAGTGTAATTTAATACAGAAAGTACAGGTTGCTCATTTGTACATAGTGAAAATTGTGTGTTAACATCAGCACTATGATAAAGTAACTAGGATTATCAATGTATTTAAATTAAATAAATACATCTACTTTAAATCCTGCTGGATTAAGCTTTAAATTGGCTGTGGACATGAAACCTGAACACCTCCCTACCTTCTATCTTTTTATATGTTTGAGTCAGTTTAGTAACTATTTATCTGGGACCAAAGCAGTGGAAGTTAAGAATTATCTAGCAGACAGATTCATAGTTCCAGTCTTTAGCACCAGCTTCTTCCATCCTCCTGTGGATCAATCTGCTTTCTGACAGCTTTTAATGATAGTATGGCATCAAATCGCTTTTTGAAAAGCTGGATAAGACAGACGATGGCAACTGAGGTATAGGGAGTTGGCACTGAGAAGAGACAGACGTGAAAGCTTTTCATTTCAAGGGTCATTTGTGTATGTTCCTTACACGTCATGGAGTTCTCTGGCCTTATCTAGGTTGCTGTTCTTAGAGAAGTGTATAAGTCCAGGAAAAAGAAGCATCAAATGGCTTGTGAGTGGAAGGGGAAAAAATTCCTCGCTGTTTTAAGGTTTGTGGGTTATTTAAAGATCTGAGGGATTTGTGGGCAGAGAGCTCTCTTTTCTGTCCTAACTTGCAGCCTTCCTGTAAACTAAGCAGAAGAATTTCCTTGTGATGTGTTCTCCACTTGTACTTCCTTTGAAAAGTGGGTCAAAGAGATGTTTTGGATCTCAGTATCACTGACAAAATGAAAATCTGAGTGGGTGATGGATCTTTGTAAGCTTATAAACTAGTGACTCAAGACATGAATTATTGCTTATGTACACATGTAGTGGAGAACTCAGACTGTGATTGTTATGGTAGCACTCTGAAATAATAACTCGGTTTCCCTCCCTGGAAAGTAGGTAAGAATTCTGAAAAGGAAAGAGGGATTTGTACTTAGAGCAAGTGGACTTGTAGCCTCAGGTTTTGTTGGAGAGCTTGGGCTCTTAACAGCATCCCGGCATTTAATCCTCTTCAGTACGTAGAGGTAAAAGGCTTTTTCTTTATTGTTCTTTACTTTGTTTATTTCAATGTGTCTATCGTTAATTTTACACTCTGGAAAATAATTTGAGAAATTCAGTTTTACATAGTAATTACCAAATGTATTATCTGAAAGGTTTAACAACAACAACAAAACCAATGATAACAACCAACACCACCCACCACTAATAACTGAAATCAAGAATACCTTAGCATGTGCTAGAACTTTCACCTGCCCTTAAAATGTACAAACCCCAAAATCTTCAGGTATCACAAATCTTCAGGGACCTGTGATATTGTAAATACGATCACCTGTAGGTTTGGACAAGTAAGACCTGTGGAATAAGATTATTTTTTTTTATGCTAACACAGATTGCTTGGAGTGGGGAGGATGAGAGAGGCAGGGAGAGAAACATGCAAACTTGGCAGGTAATACATGTCAGGTGTGTATGTAAACCTTCTCCCCCCAACTAATGCTAAAGCATATTCTGTTGTGTTTTGTCATGATACAAAGTTATACTTTAGAGTCAGTGTGCTGTTCCCTAATTTATGTGCAAATGCACTTACAGAGTCACTATCTCGTGGCTATGAAATGGGATCCACTGGCACAGTTCCTGCAATTTCTGCAAAAAAGCAAAGGAGTAGAAAAGTTGCTATAACAAACATGGGGGGGGAGAATTTTATGTAGGAGTTGCACACTTTTTTTCTTACCAGTTGAAAGGGTTTGCATCCTGGAAATGGACACATGGTAGACACGTTCTGTGCTGCTGGGTCAAGTAAAGAAATTGCTTTGGGCTAGGGGCTTGCCTTCAGAGTAAAATTATTATTGTTTATATAATTCTGCAGAATGTTTTGTAACGCTGAAGTTATACATGGGGAATTTGGCTCTGAGGCTTTGCTTTTGAAATCATCAGCAAAGTTTCCATTTACTTCAGTGGTGCCAGATGAGGCTCTTGGTGAATACACAAAGGTAAAGGCTATGTTAGTTAGTGGTAAATAAGAGTTAGAAATCGAGGAGAATTTGAGTAGGAGTGGTGGGTCCCTTTTCACCCATCTTGATTTGGACTTAGAGGGATGCACTAACAAATGGTAGGATCCATAGAATGCGATCTATTTCTGAAATATTGGAAAAGAAAAATCCATTGTTTCGTTTTCAAATGTTCCCCCAGTTTCTCTAAAATATCTCTGAAAAGGCCATTTTAGAAGGAGGTGTATGTGTGCCGGTAGTATAATAAAGCATGATATGTTGACTAACATTTCCCGTTAAAAATTCCAAAGTTGTGTTGAACTGTGCTCTACCCGCTGAACAGAAAAATTCAAAATAAAATGTCTAACCATAAGTTGAAGAGGAGCTTGTGGACAGGAAGGGAAATAATTTAACAATGTATAAAAATGCGCACATGCTTCACAATTTCAGCCACTGAATTTCCCATATTTTTCTTTTCAAATAGCGAATGAATGTGACTGACCTCTGAGCTCATGAAAATAGCACGATACAATTAGGGGCCAAGTGGCAACGGAGGGTGGAGTTTGCCCCAGGAGGAGGTGCTAGTCAAGCTGATGTTCTGCGCATCTCAGACTGGAAAAACCTTGGAAACAAATCTAAATACTGTGCTTAGTTCCCTATGCAAGTATAGATGGGTCTATCATCCTGACTTCCCTGAGGGCTGTTGCAGTTAATAAACTTACCATTCCTATTCTTTGATACGTATCATTATCAGCATTGCTCTAAAAGCTGTTTTTAGTAAGTGCAGTAGTCAGTGGAGCAGACTGTAGAAAACCAAGCACATGTATCAGAATTCCCAAGTATCTTAGATACATAAAGCAAGATTGGGAGACTTGAAAATTGCTCTGTGTTTGTTCACTGAATTAAGTGAAAATATCTGTGAGGGACGGGGAGAAAGAATTTGTGGGATATATTCTAAAACTTCAACATGTCAAACTCAATTTTTATGTGTGTGCTGAGCTTTTGGGACCTGTTTGGAATCTCTCCTGCATAAAACACGGCATTAAAATGGCCCTTCCAAAACTCATTTACTGTGTGCTAATGGAAGACTCACTGGAATATTAACAACCTTTTACCCTTATAAGAATCTCTTGACACTTCCTGTTGGATTATTTTTTTTTAAAAGTCTTTGACGTTTCCTGTTTAACAGATTTTAAATATTTTTTCTTGGTAAAATGGCAAACATCAACCATCCCACTCTAAACAAAGCTGACATATAACCATAACAGAAAGGTGAATAATACCTAAAGATCCCCCAGGAAATCTGTCCTGTTGCTGCTTGGTATTTCCATGTCTAGAAATGTGTTCAGAAATTACATTAAACACCAAGTGGTGTTCTTCACTGATCGCTTGTAGAAATGATACAGAACTTAAAGGACTCTGAGAAAAATACTGTACCAGAAAAAATTAGCCTTTCTTATTACGAAAACGACAAATTGTATTTCCTTAAACCAGGTCATACTCTGACTTTCCATACCAGGTCAAACTCTGACTTCTTGTAAATCACTGTTGCTGCATTTGGAATGTGCGGAGCTTTGCCCATGTGCGTGAACTGTCTGTCTCAGTGGATTTTGATCCCTCCTGAGAATTTGGCTCCGCTTCATATGAAGACAATTTCCCTTTCTCTCTTGCTTAACATGTAAAGGTCAGAGTTGATGAAAAGTTTTTCACTTCAGAGCAGGACCTTGTACATTTCTTGCACATGTTGTTACAAAATAGACACAAATCAACAGTTTTTTGGCTAATCTTGTTCTCAGGTAGTAGTTAGTGATACTCTTTCTTGGAACAAAGTCCTTTAAAATCACAATATGCCTTACATTTATGTGTCTGCTTATATGATTCAGAGGTTGTGAAGTTGGGAGGTTTTTCTTCCTTTTGAAGGTGGGTACTGTACAATCATCTTGTGTACTTATCTTCTCAGCATCTGCTTAGAAAATAAAACAGCATGCCATTTTGACATCCAAGAAAGCGCTATAAATAGTCTGTTGCTATGTTTAAATGCCTACACTCAGTTGCTATAGCAATAAAAATCTCAAAAATTATGTACGAATTGCCATAGAGCATTACCAGCCCTTTCTGGGACAGGGAGTTGTGCGACTAAGAATATGACAAAGATGCTAAGTATATTAGAGGACAGAGTTTCTACATAGTTCCAGGTTGTTATCTGTGGGCAAAATGTGGCCTAACTGTATAAATCCCAAAGTGGCTGTGTCAAAAGGGACAGTTGGATCCCTACTTAATTCAGTTGCTTCTTCATGACTTGTGTGACAGACTTCAATACTAGGAGCAACTTCCCATTTCTTTGCAAGAGAAGTGGCCAAAAGTGTTGACCTTTGTCTAAATTCCTCCAGTCCCATGATATCAAGTGTGAAAATCTGCATATGGAGTGCGTCGGACTGTGTAGATTTCTTCTCTGTGACATTACAATGGTCAGTCTGAAATGCCCTTGCTCCTGAGGCAGCTGTGGGAACCCTGCTATCAAAAAGACAAGAAATGAAATGATAGCTAGTGGAATCCTTAGCATCTCTCTGGGGCTCGAAGCCTTGAACATTCAGTTGCTCCTTGAAGAGAGCAGGAAATTCAACTTCCCTCATAACACATAAAAAAAAGGCATGTTATTTTGGCAACTGTAAGTTCAGTTATGGAACTGAATTGTTCCTTCAGGCATTTTTACGCCTTGCTCTCTTCTACTGAGGAACAAGTTAGGGAAAAAAAGACTTGGAAAAATTGAAACCTTGTTTGGAAGTAATATAACTGTTCTGTTGTCTTTCTTCCTAATTGCTTGAAGAATCCTCAAGGTTCAGATGAGATTGGCTCAAACTGCGTAACAGTGTGCTCTTCAATTTGTATATGGTAATCCGTAATAGTCACATAATTATTTCAAGCGTTTTCCTTAACATATGCTTTGAAGTCCAATCCAATTGAGAGATCTGATATCAAGAATGTATAAGCGGTAGAAATACCTATTTTAGTTTTTGTTTCAGTTGTTATATAGTGATTAATGTTCTTTTTCAAGGGTCACTATGCTGGTAAACATATAGCTGAAGTGATTCTTAGAGGCACTACGGTACTCTGTAGTTTGAGGGCACACCTAAATCCCCCAATACTTCTAAGTACACTAGGGCTACTTTATTTTTGTCAAAAGTCTGAATATCAAAGTACTACCATATACATGGCTTATAATTTTCCTTAAAATAAGAGCTACAGTGTTACATAGATAGTAGCACCTCTCTCAGTTTTACTACAGAATAGCTTGTATTTGCAAACTCATTACAGTATTTTTCTGTAACAAATGTTGAGCATCTTTGGGATTTAATTTTAATAATTCAATTTTGTTTTTAACTGTTGAGAAATTTGACATTTTGTAGCTTTATAGCTTCCGTGCACATGGAACCATGCACATTTTTCAACCTGCGCAGATTCTTTGTTTACTTTCCTTCTCAACTGTTCTGCATGGGGTGCTGGACAATCACCTTCCAAATGGGTTTATTCTTAAGCAAAATGTCAACAGGACTGGTCGTGGTTTTGGTTTATTTGGTTGTTGGGGTTTTTTTGTGGAGGTCAAATGTTAGATCCATAAATATTTATTGATACTTGTTTATTACATTTTTCTTAGAATTCTATCTTTTATGTCAAGCTTGGGAGATGCTTGTGTGAATACACATAGTGCGCCTGTATAATTAGCACACCTATGCTTCATTTATAATAATGCAACTCTTACTGTTGACAATATGTGGTTATATGAATAACCTAATTGGGGAAGGGGAGAAGACAACCGGAGGAGGAGGTGTGTGAAAGTTCTGAACTGTACCTTTTTTGTTTCATGAAACTGTCAAATACTTGAAATACAGACACCTAATTTTTCTTAGAACTGTCCCCTATACGTGTGGCACCATCACCATGATTGTTACAACATCAGTTTATTCTATATTTCAAAGCTATTCTGTATAGTGTCTGTTTCGGATGCTGAACCCCTTAACTTGTATCTGCCATGCAAATGCAAACTGCCTGATTCTTGCCATTCCCTGAGTCAGCTTTGCTTGAAAGTGATCGCCAGCTTCAGAAGTTATTGCAGTGCAGGGGGGAAGAGGGAAGAGTTGAACAGACAGCATAGCTACATAAGCTTTTTAAAGGAGAAAAGAATTTTATGGCTATTGGTTAGAGACACATTTCTCACTATATATTGTCCGCTAGTCGTCTTTAAGTGTTAGCTATGCCTTTATTCTTTCCAAAATCTATTTTTGGTCTTGTTTTCCTTGGAATAAAGATTGTGCTGTTATTCTGGTTGTCAGCCAACTATTCTTCCCCCTTCTTCCCTGCCCTCCCTTCATTCCCTCACAGTAGCCTTTGAACTTGTCCAACTTGCTGAATTTGGCAAGAGAGGGTCTCAAAAGTATTACGTTCCTGCAAGTGAAAATCAGTGGTGTGGTCAGAGAAGAAACCCAGCTTAGTGCTGCTAAGGGGGAGAAGCACCACTATGAGCTGAAATCATAATTGATTCTGTTTGATCTGCCAGCTGGCAACCTGGCATGTGTGAAGCTCAAAACCAGGCACAGCAAATGCTGTCTCTTGTCTCTCCATGCTGGCAGGAGACTAGGAGACAAGGGAGCTTATTATGATGAAGGAGATAAGATGCAATACCTGAAGAAAAGGTTTTCTTAGCTCAGGAACTTAGAAGCAACCTATTTCTTAATGTAGAGACATAGGTTACAAAACTGTCTGGTTTTGCGCTGATATCTTAACTTTATTTTGGGAAACTTTTGCAAATATGTGTGAAACAGATCATGAAAGCTACATGCTGATAACTCTCCTGTGATTTCACACTAAGTTCTAATAATTGGTGGCAGTCCATATGTTTGTCATCTTTCCAAAGCAGTGCAGAGCACTGTTCGATTGTAAAACAGACCCTCATCTATTTTGCAGATTTTTCCATCAAGGCTGCAGTCCCTAAAGGGAAAAGACCTGAGGTTTCTGCGGTCATTGGGAACAGGCTATAGACTCTACTCATTCTGCTCTTCAGGCATGTCAGTCGGGCTCATGGGAATGTTGTTAGCAGACAGGTTCTTCCCATGGCAAATAAATGTCAGCCAGCCGGGTAGAGGCAGCCATTCTAATTAGACTTTCCTTATATAACAGATGTTTTGAAGCTCAGCCAGGGAGAATAAAGTAATATCCAGAGACAGCAGCCCTCATCTGCTTTCTGGTCATTTGAAGAAGGCAGCTGAGGATCAAGAAGCCGTTCTCTGAAAATTTCCTTGCATCTGAAGTGGTTTCTCCACTAGTGATGTCCCTTTTTTGTGCATATTCGAGGTCAGTATGCAAGGTCTAAGGTTGACAAAACTCCAGGAGTTCCACATCATGGACACTGCTTACTTGCACCTTGCTCCTTTAGCTACCCTTTTAATCACCTGTCATAGATTTAGTTTTTTCTTGAAAATATACAGCACAGTACTGGACTCTTTCTCTGAAGATTACTCAGAATATGCAAATATTGGTTTTATGGGTCCCCCTTTGTTTCATGTTTTTTAAATAACATTGGGAATACCAGCAACACTAAACAGATGCTCACAAAACCAAAAAGAGTTGGTAATCCTGTTAAAGAACTCTGGCTTCCTTCAACTCATTTTAGAAATTTCTAGAGGCCCTTTTTGTTGAAGTTAACTTCAATAAAAAATGGCAGAATAAGATCTCATTTGTTTTTAAGCAAACTGACTACATGCTCTATTTCTGTTAGTCACTGACTAGTTATTCTGTGATTATTTGAAAGAAATTAACCTGTGGCAACATCCTGTTTTCTTTCTTTGCTTGATCATCTGTTTGGGAGGAGTCATTTATTTTGCTTAAACAAACAAACAAACAAACCCCCTTTCTGTCTAGGTAACATTAAATTTGTTTCTTTTTATGTTTAAAACAGGAAGCTCCTGCCTACAGCAGACCAACCATCAGCCTGCTGAATTTTCACTGTCCTTTCTCCACCTGTGCTACAGGGCACTATGCTGACCATGACAGTTTCAGAATTTAAACTCCTCTGATAGGTAATATCTAGCTTTCTGGTTGCATTTTAAATTTTACTTAAGTTATTTGAAAGAGTTGGGCTAATTTGTCATTTGTGGGTCTCATCCCATGAAGTTAACAGGAGTCTTGTGCATACAAGAGTTACGTAGGTCAGCTACTTGTTATTCCGACAATTTTTAAAAATATTTCAGTCATTTTTTTGGTTGATTAACATGTATGTTGGCCATTTTCTAGTTTTTAAAGTGCTGCTTTATAAACCAATTTTAATTAAATTGTTCATTAAAAGAAAGGCATAAAAGTTATAGCTGAGAAGATATGGAACGCTAAGAAAACTTTTATGTAACACCAGTTTCTGTGTTTGTTACTCTTCTGTTGAGGCCAACAGTGATAGCTTGTTGTCTGTGAAAATGTTAATCCCCTGCAGTCCGGATCAGAAACTAAAGTTAATGAACTAGAAGATAAAAATCATTGTTGGATTGCCTAACTAATATTCAAAAGATATTTTTTTGTCCATAACTATTGAACATAATTCCAACTGAGTTCAATGCTCCGCCTAGATGGATGTTCAGGGGTGGAAGTTACATCATAAAACTTAGTATGTAACTGTGCATTCTTGCTAACTGAAAGTGCAATATGGTTTGGATATGTGACAAAAGTGAGATTTAGTTTAGAAGTGCAGAAGACCAGACGGCTACTATTAGATACCATGATGAGTTTGACTATAGTGAATTTAATAATTAGAACCTATACTGAAGCAGTTTTACAAAATACGAACATCTGATAAGCAGTTCGGGTGAGGAAGTACCGTGGCCAGTTTCACTGAAGTGCGTTGGAATGATCATTTCTTCTTCACGGTGGTAAATCTTAGCTATATTAGCAAGTGTTTATTTAAAAAAGCTGAAGAAATAAGTTGCTAGTTTTTTGGATGTCGTAAGGTTCTTAAATAGGTCTTTTGAAAAACAAACAAACAAACAAACAAAGCCCCCCAAAAGCTTTCCCAAAATATTTGCAGGATATAATGGAAAATGTGTCCTTATACAGTGAAAATATACAGTGAAGAACCAGATCTCTTGAATAGTTCAGAACTGAACTGTTGCGTCCCTTGCTTTCTTAAACACACAGTTCTAGTATTTTCTGCTGCATTTGTGCTATGAAATAATGATTTAAATTGGTGAAATGTCAGTGTTCTGCTCAGTGATAAAGACTGAGTAATATACCAATGTAAAGCATATTTGGCATGTTTTCAGGACACAGACCTCCCTAAGGAATATTAACCCATCACAGTAAGGGTTACAGCTGCGTAGCTTTGTGAAAGTCAATTGAGCAAATAACTTCTGCATGCCTTTCCAGAGTAAATTGACTGGAAAAATTATGTGACTTACTATTGCCTGATTTTTGGCTTGGTATAGTTGCAGAAATACAAATGAAGACAGAGGATGAACCTGATCGTGAAATAAATAAACTTCCATTATTCCACTCTGCTGCAAAAATTGAAGAAGAAAATGTAAATTTTAATACCAAAAGCACTAATATTGTGTAATTGGTTACTCTGTCATTGAATATTCATGAAGCTCTGCAGTACAATGTTCAGTTAAGGTATTGGTTGTAACTAAAAGAAGCTATGTGACTGAAATTTGCTTTTTGTTTCAACTTAGTTCAAAAGAATGCTTAACATGCATTTAGAATTGAAGTGTTTTTTCTTTCACATGGATGATAGAAAAGTGTGGTACCATTTGCTCAGGTTGGCAAATGAATTGTTATGGAATGTATTGTAGTTGCCCTGTTTGTTTATCTTCTAGATTCTGTTGTTTCTTCAGAAAATCATTTCTGAAGTAACTGGATATTGAGAATTTTGGAAAAAAATCATAGCTGGCTCTGACTTTAAATTTAAATATTTCCTTTAACAAAAACACAAAGATGGCATGTTCAGTTAGTAACTTTATCCTCTTTGTTCTGTAAAAATATACTTTTTTTTTCTCCAAGAGGGTTAAAAACAAAGCACTTGGAGGGAACACTTAGAAAATGAATTTGTGGGTTGCCATTAAGCACCATGGAAATTAAAATAAACATTGTTCTAACGAAGAAACATTAACAACAACAAAAAAGTTTGTGTTGGAAAAAATCTTTACATGCCTTAGAAACACGTTCAACACAATTTGACATCATCTTATTTACACAGATCAAACAGTATCATTGGTATTAATTTATCTTTAGATAGATGTAATGGTTTTTTTTGCATAGATATAGTCATTATATATTTTGTTTGTTAAGCGACCTTGGCAAGTGTTACTTGTTCATAGTTAGTTGTTACACATTATAAAGAAGAAATAAAGAAAGAAAGAGAAAAGATTAGTGGAACATGCATTAAGTATTTATAGAAAACCTAGTAACTCTAGTTTTAGCTTTCTTATTTCTTTCAATTTGTGAGGCAAAACTATTGGCAAGATGGTTTCCCAATAACTGCAGCCTGGGATTTGGATAGAAGAGAAGACTAATAAAGAGAATTAAGGTTTTAATTCTTAACAATTTAATTTCATAGCCAATAAAATTAAGGATTAAGAGAAGAATAGAAGCTACCTCTCTTTAGCCCACTCTTCCTTCCCCTGCCCCAAGCAATTTATTTGGAAGGTAATCTGAAGTAAGTCACTTCAGGAAAGGGGGTTATATTAAAGAAGGGGGGTTATATTAATTTTAGCCTAGTGAAGTTTGTCTTCCTGGGCTTCCCCTGTAGTCAGCTGAGAAGAGAGAAATTCCTTCAGAGTGCAATACAGATAGCCTAAATTAAGTTCCTGATTTTAGGGCAGGAACTTAAGTTGACTTAAAAACAAAGAACCAAACCAAACAACCGGAAAACTTAGGGAGACAAATAGCCTTAGGCTAAGTAAGTCTCCATGAAAGGTCCCCTTTATACGTATTCTCATGCCTCTCAATCTGTAGAAGGCATGTGACATTATAACAACTCTTTTATTGAAGATGATGTACAGAATGGAATAGGTCTAGGCTCTTTCTGCTCTTGCTTCTCCCACTGCCAAGAACATTAAATTTGGTGTTACTAGTTTTGGTAGAAACATTTGAAAGAAATCATAGATCATTATTTAGCAACTGTATCCTGCCATATCCAAATTGATGAATCCTTGAATGAAACCAGCATTTTCAGTTGATAAGTAAAACTAAATATCTGCATTGTCTGTGAGGAAAAAAAAATAGTCATTTCCTCAGTTTATCAAGTTTTGCTTTCTTTATATCAACTCTAATACCTATAATAAGAATAATGTGAAGCTAGCGTTCACTTCAATTGAACTGAATTGATAAAGATATATAAGTAACCCAGAGAAAGTTTCATAATGGGTACCAAAACACAATTTCTAAGGCAAAACTGCAAACATGAGAGCTTCATGGGGAAGAGGGATACTCAGATGAGAATTTAACTTTTGGATGTTGGAAAAACTGTTTGTCTTTTGAAAAGTTCTCTAATGTTTTTTTTATGTGCCAAAGCAAAAAAAAAAAGAAAAGTTACAAACCCCTCTTCTTTTTCCTTGAAGAAATTGTTATCTTAGTGACAGAATGAACAAGTTATATTTTGCTCCTACTTTGTAGCAAATGTGTGTAGATATATTTTGTTTACATAAAGCTCTCAATCTTGATGATTTTTAATTGGAAGAAAATATACCATTTTAAATGCTTGATACTGAAGTGTTGTGTTTGTATCACAGAAGCTTTGACCTTGTAATACATCTGTGATAAAGATGATGACTAACATTTCATAGCAATTTCTCCCTGGGCCAAAGACAAGAACTGGTATAAAATCTTTTAAATAAGCAAAGGCATACCTGTAAAACTGATGAGGGAAGCAATCACAAAAGGTATACTGAAATGACATATATTTCCTTTATAATAAGTCTGTTGCTTTAATGACGTATAAAAAATTATTTAGTAGTTTAATTAAATGGAATTATTCTTAAGGCAATTTCTCTTTACAGCCAAACAGAGGAAATATGGCAAAATTCTAATGGAATAAACTAATTTTTAATAATTTAGTGACATAAGGCTATTTTCTATCTTCAGACATTCATTTGCAATTTCTATTTTGAGAATGCATATGCAAAAAAGGTCAACAAACTCAGTCTTAGCTCATCTATCAGTATTATGTTAGGAGTGCTACAGTTTTGTGGGAGAGGTTCTCACTACTGAGAAAATTAGATTTTGTGTGCCATAAAGGTATAATTCAACCTGTGTTTGACCCACCTCAGTTGAAGAGGCAGTGCACCAGAAGAGTGTATTCCTGTCCAAACCAATTCTGCATTAATACTAACTGTTATTCCACTTTTTCTCTTCCTTCCATGATAAATTTTAAAACCTTTTTCACCAGGATTGAAAAGATTTCTTTGGTTTCTTTCTCAAAATAAAGCTTTATGTAGTTTCATGAGCTGTTTCAGGTGTAGCTACCAGTATGCACTTTGATATGTAGCTGTAGAAGATGTTCTGCAAGATAACAAGGGCATACTACACAACAGAATGCAAGTATATGGTAAAAGCATGGAAAAGAATATAATTTTCTAGAAAACATAATGTTTCATTAAAAATTATTAGGTTGAAAAGGAGGCAGTATTGCAGCTCCTTACTAGTATCTTATCAAGAGATTACATTTTTTTCCCAAATTTTTCATATTGGCCATATCCTGAGTAGTCAAGCAAAGCTCTTGTGATGTCAGTGGATAAGAATTTTCACTTTTTTATTTAAGAGATTATGAGTTACTTTAAATTCCTTAATGGAAAAATATTGTGCTTATATTAAGAGGTGCTTCCTTTATGGAAGGTTACAGGCTTTTTAGGAAGGACCGGCAGAGTCAATGAGGAGGGGGTGTTGCCCTCTATGTCAATGACCATCTCGAGTGCATGGAGCTCCACCTGGGGATGGATGAAGAGCGGACCAACCGAGAGCTTATGGGTCAGGATTGAAGGGAACACAGGGGCAGGTGACGTTACAGTGGGGATCTGCTACAGGCCACCTGACCAGGATGACGGAGTGGATGAGGCCCTCTATAGAGAGATAGGAGCAGCCTCACATTCACAGGCCCTGGTCCGGGGACTTCAGCCACCTAGATATCTGTTGGAGGGACAGCACAGTGGGGCACGAACAATCCAGAAGTTCTCAGAATGCGTCAATGACAACTTCCTTCTCCAAGTGGTAGAGGCGTGTTGTGGTTTGGCCTCAGCCAGCAAAAAAGAACCACGCAGCCGCTCACGCAACTCCCACCGCCGTGGAAAAAAGAAATCGACAGGGCAAAACTCGTGCGTTAAAATAGTGCAGTTTAACAGAGCAGCAAAAGGGAAGATGAAAACAAAACAATAACACCGATAAAGGGATATAAAGATGCAGTTACAGTACCGCCGTGAAGCACACTGACTGGACCCACACCGCCACAGCCCACCCTCAAGTGGCACCTCCTCCCCCGGCTAGTGCCTCTTATAGCCCGGGCATGGGTCATGTGGTATGGAATGCCTGCCCCTGCCGGCTCCTGCGGGAAATTAACCCCATCCCTGCCAGAACCAGGACAAGGAGCCAACGAGGAGAGAAGCTATGCTGGACCTTGTCCTTACCAACAAGGAAGGGCTAGTGGGGAATGTCAAGCTCAAGGGTAGCCTTGGCTGCAGTGATCATGAAATGGAGGAGTTCAAGATCCTTAGGGCAGTGAAGAGGGTGCGCCCAAGCTCACAACCCTGGACTTCAGGAGAGCAGACTTTGGCTTCTTGAGGGATCTGCTTGGTAAGGTACCATGGGATAAAGCACTGGAGGGGAGAGGGGCCCAAGGAAGTTGGTTAGTATTCAAGGATCACCTCCTCCAAGCTCAGGAGTGATGTATCCCAACAAAGAGGAAGTCAGGCAAAAAAAAACACAAGGCCTGCATGGATGAACAAGGAGCACCTGGACACACACAAAAGCAAAAAGGAGGCCTACAGAAGGTGGAAGCAAGGACAGGTAGCCTAGGAGGAATACCGAGAAATTGGCCGAGCAGCTAAGGACCAGGTTAGGCAAGCTAAAGCCTACACAGAATTAAAACTGGCCAGGAACATCAAGGGCAACAAGAAAAACTTCTGTAAGTATGTCAGTGATAAAAGGAAGACTAGGGGAGATGTGGGCCCTCTCCAGAAGGGAACAGGAGACCTGGTCACCCGGGATATGGAAAAGGTTGAGGTACTCAATGACTTTTTTGCCTCATTCTTCACTGGCAAGGGCTCTAACCACACCACAGGAGGCGAGGCAAAGGCAAGGACTGTGAGAATGAAGAACAGCCCACTGTAGGTGAAGATCAAGTACAAGACCATCTAAGGAACCTGAAGGTACAGAATTCCATGGGACCTGATGAAATCCATCTGCGGATCCTGAGGGAACTGGAAGATGAAGCTGCTAAGCTGCTGTCCATGATGTTTGAAAAGTCATGGCAGTCTGGTGAAGTTCCCACTGACTGGAAAAGCAGAAATATAACTCTCATTTTCAAAAAGGGAAAAAAGGAGGACCCAGGGAACTACAGGCCAGTCAGTCTCACCTCTGTGTCCAGAAAGATCATGGAGCAGATCCCCCTGGTACCTCTGCTAAGGCACATGGAAAATAAGGAGATGATAGGTGACAGCCAACATGGATTCACCAAGGGCAAGTCATACCTGACAAATTTGGTGACCTTCTATGATGGGGTTACTACATTGGTGGATAAGGGGAAAGCAACAGACATCATCTACCTGGACTTGTGCAAATCATTTGACACCGTCCTGCACAACATCCTGGTCTCTAAATTGGAGAGACACAGATTTGATGGATGGACCACTCAGTGGATAGGGAGCAGGCTGGATGGCTGCACTGAAAGAGTAGAGGTCAACAGCTTAATGTCCGAGTGGAAACCAGTGATCAGTGGCATTCCACAGGGGTTGGCACTGGGACTGGTGCTGTTCAAGAACTTTGTCAGTGAGGTGGACACTGGGATTGAGTGCGCCCTCAGCAAATTGCTGATGACACTAAGCTGTGCGGAGTGGATGATACGCTGGAGGGGAGGGATGCCATCCAGAGGGACCTGGACAGGCTTGAGCGGTGGGCCTATGCGAACCTGATGAAGTTCAACAAGGCTGAGTGCAATCTCAAGCACAAATACAGGCTTCTCAGAGAATGGATTGAGAGCAGCCTGAGGAGAAGGACTTGGGGGTGTTGGTGCATGAGAAGCTTGACACAAACCAGCAATATGTGCTTGCAGATCAGAAGGCTGCATCAAAAAAAGCATGGCCAGCAAGTCAAGGGACGTGATTCTTCCCCTCTACTCTACTCTGGTGAGACTGCACCTAGAGTACTGCATCCACCTTGGGAGTCCTTAGCACAAGAAGGACATGGACCTGCTGGAGCAGGTCCACAAGGGGACCACAAAGATGTTCAGAGGGCTGGACCACCTCTCCTATGAAGGCAGGCTGAGAGAGTTGGGGTTGTTGAGCCTGGAGAAGAGAAGACTCTGGGGAGACCTTATAGTGGTCTTTCAGTATCTGAAGGGGGCCTACAGGAAAGCTGGAGAGGGACGTTTTACAAGGGCATGTAGTGATAGGACAAGGGGTAATGGCTTCAAACTGGAAGAGGGGACATTTAGATAAGATATCAGGAAGAAATTTTTGACTATGAGGGGGGTAAGGCACTGGAACAGATTGTCCAGAAAAGCTGTTGGGGCCCCAATCCTGGAAGTGTTCAAGGCCAGGCTGGATGGGGCTTTGAGCAACCTGGTCTAGTGGGAGGTGTCCCTGCCCATGGCACAGGGGTTGGAAGTAGATCATAGATTCACGGAATCGTCTAGGTTGGAAGGGACCTCTAAGATTATCAAGTCCAACCATCAATCTAACACTGCCAAAACCACCACTAAACCATGTCCTTAAGCACTATGTCTACCTGTCTTTTAAATCCCTCCAGGGGTAGTGATTCCACCACTTCCCAGGGCAGCCTGTTCCAATATTTGATAACCCTTTTGGTGAAGACATTTTTGCTAATATCCATCCTAAACGTCCCCTGGCACACCTTGCGGCCATTTCCTCTTGTCCTATCACTTGTTACCTGGGAGAAGAGATTGACCCCCACCTCTCTACAAGCTCTTTAAGGTACCTATAGAGAGCAATAAGGTCTCCCCTCGGCCTCCTTTTCTCCAGGGTAAACAACTCCAGTTCCCTCAGCCGCTCCTCTTAAGACTTGTTCTGCAGACCCCTCACCAGCTTTATTGCCCTTCTCTGGACATGCTCCAGAATCTCAATGTCTTCCTTGTAGTGTGGGGCTCAAAACTTAACACAGATGATCTTTAAGGTCCCTTCCAACCTAAACCATTCTATGATTCTGTGATTCCCCACCCCAAAAGACAGATACTTGTTGCTTTCTGAGTAATTGTCTTTTGGGTGAAGGTAGTCATGGAATAGGTATTCAGAGACCATGAATGAAGCATAATAGCTTTTTAACAGTGAGAGTAATTCCCTGCTTGGCGTCATGTTCCTTGCTTGTCCGTACTACCAAAATTTGATGTTAGTAAGCTTTCCTTGCTTAGTCCTGTCCTGCAGGCCTTACAAAAGGAGGGCAAGATGTGACCCCCTAAGGTTAAAGGCACAATATTTAACTTACTGTTGCAGCAACAGAGAAAACTTGGAAGTTTAGAGGCAAATGAAATGTGCAGTCTGTCTCTTCAAAGCCTTTCTGTAGTGAGTGGAAGCTTTGATTGTGCTTTTCATTGCTGGAAAAGAAAGTAGGTTGCTTACAAAGTTTGGTAGACAAGAATTAAATATGGTTTGTCTGCTTTGATCTTGTGCGGGGACTGTTAGTTGTCTATGTACAGTTAGCCTATGATGTAGAATCTAGCAATAGTGCAGGGCAAGTTATAATGATATATATTATCTCTTCATTGTTAAAGCAATCTTGTGGGGTTTCTCTTACAGATTCAGCTTACAAGGTATACAAGAGAAATATTACTTACAGTGTGAAATAACTTTTAGAGTTGTAAAATCATCTGAAGTTTGTTCATATGCAAGAATCTAAAACGTGACAAAGCAGGGAGATGCTAGACATTCTTCCGACTGAAATATATTTACTTCTTCAAGAAGGCTACTTAGGAATCCAGCACAGTACCATCCTATGGCAGCAGGAGCTTAGTCCTGGCTGTGGTCTTAGTATGTACTGTCTTGTATTGACTAGAAAAATGTAAGAAAAAAAGTCTTTTTCTCCCATTACTTTCTTCTCTCTGTTGTTCTACCCATCCCTTCCTTCAGCATCATGGGCATCAAGGCAATTTTCCTTTGTTCACTTTCTCAAAATCAGTTTCTTTCAGAAATTGCACCTGCCTCTACCAGTGAACATCAGAACTACATTACCAGATCATGCAAACCATTCACCTAATCCCACATGAGGATTGTGTTTACAATACACCAAAAGCAGGAACATTGTTTAACCCTCGCTGTTTTCAACCATTTGCAGATTAGAGCTTTCCAGATCCAGAGGCTGTATAACTACCACTGTACCTCTCCTCTGAATGCATCTAATCCCTTTTCGAACTCACTTACAGACTCCAATTCTTTTACAAATTCCTGTGATAACAAATTCAATTATTTAATTATATACTGTGTGAAAGAGCTTCTTTTGTCCTTAAACTATTGCCTAATAACTGCTCTGGGCACCCTTATCCTCGCATACTGTGGGGAATTGTGAGCAAATAATTAATTGGCCACCCTCTCCAGTCTATTAATGATTTTTTTAAATTTTGAACTTTTTTCTGTTCAGAAGTGTCCCTTTTTCAAGTTGAAGTCCTCTAGTCTTGTTTGAGTGGAAATCATTTGCAGTTTCTGACCATTCTTTCTTCTATATACCCTTTGTACTTATGTTGCTTTTTTTTTGAGATGTGACTAGAACTGTTTTGAAGATTTGGACATAGTATCCTCATAATCTATGTTGTTCTCAATTCTTTCCTACTAA
This sequence comes from Charadrius vociferus, assembly GCF_000708025.1. NCBI lineage: Eukaryota > Metazoa > Chordata > Aves > Charadriiformes > Charadriidae > Charadrius > Charadrius vociferus. The sequence goes on along the minus strand of NW_009650173.1, from coordinate 63,705 downwards.
TTCTTAACATTTTTGCCCTTTTGGCTGCTGCTGAATGCTATTTTCAGAGAATTACCCAAAATGACTCAGATCTTTTTCCTGACTGGTAAAACATAATGATGAACTCCGATTTAGCCAAGTATATTTTACAGTTATTTTCCCCCATGTGCATTGATTTGCAATTTTCAGCAGTGTATTTCACCTGCCATTTTGTTATTCAGTTGCTCAGTATCCCGTAAGTTGCCTTGGCCGACTTTAGATCTGATTGTCCCATCTCATCTTTAATGAGCTGTACACACCCTCTTTTCCAGATTCTTCATGACTACACTGAACACCACAATCCCTGTGGGAATGCAGTCTCTGCAGCAGAAAGGCAGATCTGTAACTCCTACCCTTTGTTTTCTTCCTTAAATTGCAAAAGGTCTTTCGCTCTTGTCCTGCGAGAGCAGTTTCCTTAAAATGTTTGGTAGACAACTTTGTCAAAATCTCTCTTTAAAAATACATATTGCTTGTATTAAAGTGCTAGCTGACTTCAGTAAGGAGATTCAATGAAATAGCAAAGTTTGGAATGCTGAACAACGCTGTGTTTATTTACCATTCTCATATCTGCATCTATTTAGCAATAAAATATTACATTAATTTCTTATGTAGGACAGTTACTATCTTAAAGTTAGGAACTAGGATGAAAGCCTTAAGTGATAATAAATTTGTAAAGCAGTAAGTCCTTAAATGAGAGATTTGTTTTGTTTTGGCAGAATAGCAAAGCACTTCAAGGTCAACATCAAAATATTGAAAGAGGTTTTTGGAAAGAATGAGAATCATTCATTGCTTATACTGTTTGCCTTTATCTCTGTCTCTTTAAGGTTTTTTATTCGCCCTCTGCTACCTCAGGTAGTTAGTGTGCAGCTTTCTGACTCCTCATTTGCCAGAACGTTGTCCAGAGGCATTCTGAAAAACCATAACTTTGATTAATAATAAAACTTTTGAAGCATTGGTATTTCAGCATTTCTTCTATTTTAGATTAGCCTTATCTGTGCAGTTCTATGGTATTGTTAAGATTACAATGACTTGCTATATCTTCTTTTAAGACACATTTTCTAAATATTTTACCTTGGTTTGTATTTTTTATTTCATAATATAGTTTAATAATTGATTTTTTTTCATTCCATAACTTTCTACAACTGTTTTAAATTTAAAATAAAGTAGCCGCATTTCATTACTTTAATGTAACTTTCTTTAGTTTATTCAATTTAAGGAAAGAATAAAAAATGGTAAGACAATAAATCTCAGTGTATACAGACTATATACTTAGTGCATACAAATTGTTTATAAGTAGGCATATACAGAATGTCATTTTGTCTGATTTACATATAAAGTTATAAAATGAGCATAATTAGATGTAAATCACAATTTCCTAGGGCAGTAATGACAATAGCAATATTGATTTCTAGCATAGTTGATAAAGCGCTATGAAACAGGGCTAAGAAAGATGAGTTCTGGTAGATTTAGCTCAGTATCAAGATGTGACTACTGCTCCTCCCCCACCATGTCAACTTGCTCCTCTGCCAGAAGTTCTCAAACTTTTAGCAGCTACAATGGAACGGGACATGACTACAACCTCAGTCATTAGCAGCTTGAGCTAAACTGCTCGTTGTAAACTGAGATGACTGAAAGGCAAGTATGTGCCTTATTCACTTGCTCTTACTGTAGAGATGGCGTACTCTGGAAGAAACACCAAGAAAACTGGAGTGGGATCTTACATTTCTGTTGCAAATCTTGACACATAGTATGTCCTGTTTCTCTTTTAAAGACTCTTCCGTGAGTAACTCTGCTCCTTTTACCCCCTCCTCACCTCCCTCATTTTCATTTTAGGTTTTGAGGTCAAAATTTTAAAAATTACTATATAAAATGTAAACTCCAAAGTCTATAATTCTTTTTCCCTGCAGAAGTAATTCTCTAGTTTAAGCTCACCTCTTTGCTAGGAGCTCCCTGTGTGCAACACTGATAAAAGCATAATAAATGAGTGTGGGTTTTTTTTAGATGTTGATGAGATGAGATTGTGCATAAAGCTGGTACATTATTTTTGGATCAAGTCCTGGATATAATCAGTGATGGGCTAGTGTTAGCTAAATAATTTTATCAGGGAAAGATTTTGACAAATTGGACATGAGGATCATTTTGCTACATTTGGCTTGTGCTATTCCAGAAGAGCAGAGCTCTTGTTTGCCTCAAAGCTTTGTTCTGAACTGTCTAATTACCCAGAAAAATGTGGGGTTTTGGTACAGTACATGCCAGTCAATCCATAAAAATTCCTTTCTTGTTCCGATAGCTTTGATCTTTATTATTAACTTTCCTAGTTCAGGGTTTTGAAGAACAATCATTGAAAACTGTGAAAACAAGGTTAGCAAACTAACTGTTCTTAAAGACTTTGAGGTTTGTATTTGGTAGCTTTCTAAAGAAAATGAAAAGTTGTTGTTTTTCTTACCATAGTTTCTAGTAGACTTACCATACTTTCTAGCCAGTGAGGATAGTTTCCAAATTAGAGTGCAAATTGTAGAACTCCTAAATCTAGAACTTTAGCCAGTAACCAAAATGGGCCTCATTTTGTTTCATATGAACACCTGTAAATCCTGCTGAGAAGGATTTAAAAGTAAGAGGAATTATATACTTCATTCACTTAAATCTGTTTTTAGGAGCTTAGCTTTGATGTTGCACATTTGAAAATGCTGACTTCAATGTAGTCCCTGTTCAGTATAAATCTGTGTTTCCTCAAAGCGAGGAAAACAGCAGTAGATGGTTAAATTCTTCTTTGAGTCCTCAGTGTTAATATCTTGAAGGTCAAGCAGTATAGAATGATTGAGTTACTATTGGAGTGGATGGTCTAAGAGAGCTCTTTACTTTTAAGGACATCCGCAAAATAAAATGTTGAGTTATCACCTTTTTGCATTACCATTTTTTCCCAGTCCTGGGATTCCCGTAGGCAAAGACTTTGTATGATAGATATAGTAGAAAGGCAACTCTGGAATATCCTTTTGTTTGTTTGGTTGGTTTTTATACTAGCAATAATCTCTCGTCCGTCATTTTGGATTCCAATGAAGCCTAAGGGCAGAGTTTGAGAACACAGGAAATGGGAATTTGCTTTTCTTTTCTCACAAACAACTGTTTGCTTTCATTTTCTGACCATCCTTTCTGCAAGTCAGCAAATACCATCTTTATGAAGTGATAAGCAGTATGCTTTCTCCCTTTTCCTGACATTAAAATAAAGATGTCAGGTTTATTTTTCCTGAAGCTACCTTCTCTGCATATCAAATAAGGATAAAACAAGGGCAAATGGTTTCTCCTGTAATCTTGGCTGTGGGTACTAGACTGCAGCCACTGGGAAGGCTCCTTCTGGTAGCTCCTTCTGGTAGGCTTTCTGTTCCTTATATATCAGGCCACATATAGTTCAAGCCAAGTAGCTAGGTTTGCCATCTAAGAGCAGAAGAGAATCGTGACACTTAACTCCTCAAGTTGGAGATACAGCCAGAGATTACCTGAGAGAGGCTTGCAAGTGCTACCTGAGATTAGACTCCCTCCTGGATTACTGATATTTTCAAACTAGGGACGGTAGGCAGAACCTTACTCTTAAGTAATCAGTTGAAGTACCTGTGTAGTTAGTTAGTTAGTTGTAATGCTAATACGATGCACTGCTCCATTAAAATTTTCAGTTAGAACTCAGCTGCCCTCAATCTTTTTATTTCAAGGATTTGTTTGCACTGGGGGGTTGGAACATGCACTGATTCGGATCAGAAATCTGAAGAAAGTCTAGAAAGCCATGATGTGGGCTGCTTGCAAAAGGGTTCATCTCACAAAGCTCACCAAATGTTATTTATGACTGAGGTTTAAATCAGTGCTGCGTCTGCATTTGTGAAATACCCTTCTAAAGAAAGCAAATGAATATTTTATTGTATAAGATAGAACAGCCATGACATGAGTATGCCTAATGGAACAGTTCCTGTGCTAACATACTATTTCCACAATTTGTGTGGAGTTTGGAGTATTTATTTTACTTCAGTCTTAATTACTACATCATCCTGTCTGATATAATACCTATGCAGCCCTCAAATTATTAAATCAAATACTCTTTGTTGTTTTCACCTTGAAATTCATAGCCGTCTCAATTGGCACAATTAGCTGAAGAGGAAACACAACTCTGAGCAATTTGTTGCTGTTTCAGCTAATATATCTACCTCATCAGAGGGTCATCCCATCCGTTGCTAACTTTGCCAGTAAAAGGCACATTGAATTTCTTTCCTAAATTCAGCAGTAACAGGGTTGCTTTTCTGTCTCTAGACATTGTGGGTCTTTGTTTTTAAATCCCAGTTCAAAAAAAACACGGTTCCTCTGAACTACTAAAAGTCTGACTTTATATAGTACATAAGTTGAACTGTCCAGTAAATAGGCTGCCTCTTCCCATCCAACCTTTTAGAAATTAAATTTAAATTAAAAACAAATCCATTAAGGAATGCTTACCATAAGAACTTCGTAGTGTGAAAATAATACTGTGTGACGACATCTGAAAGGAACTCTTCAGCGTATTTTTAATATGGTCCCAGAAGCTTGCTTTCAGTAGCAAGGAATAACACAGCCCACAGAAAGCAGTAGATGATTCAGCAATAAAGGCAAAAGACCTTCTGCAAAGTATGTTTGCAAAATCTTTTATTACTTTAATATATCTTTTGAGCAAGAACAGGGCTTCTGGCCCTGATTCTGCATTGACATCACACCTGAATGAGACACACGGTGTTTCTTTCCCTCCTCTTTGGATAATACTGAAATGAACAATCATCCTTTGTGTGATTAATGTTGGGTTTTTTTTAAATTATTATTAACACCTGTTTATGAAGCTAGATAATGGTAAGAGACATTAGTGTTGCTACTGGCTTTCAAGTTTTTTCTATTTCCAGCAAAAGAGCCTAAAAGATGGCATTCCTAAATGTTACTGCTTATTCACTGTTCTATATCATATGTTAGCAGGAACGAAGAGGTATATATGTTGGTTTTTGCTTCTTCCCAGAGAGGTAGGCCTGCAGAATCAATATATAATCTAAGGATAAAATTGGAGTGTTTCTAGCAAAAGCAACAATTCTTGTGATGTAGTATACAGCTTCCCTGTATCCAAGTTGGGACATTACAGTCTAGATGAGGGAACTACTCAATCAGTAGAAAAAGCAGCTGAATAATTAGATTCAAATAATGTAGTTAGTTCATACTACTGGCATTACATGTCACCTGGCATTACAAGTGAAGTTCCTTAAGGATCTATCCATGTATTAGATGTGGAGGATGAGTAGAAATACCTTCTCATCAGATGTGGTTTACCACATCTGGGTTTGGGCCCCCAGGATGTTGATAAGCTTGAGCAAATCCAGGGAGAGCCACAATGGCAGTCAGGAGGCACCCATCCTGTGAGGGGATGCTGAAGGAATGATCTGATATTGCATAGCCTGGGGAAGAAACCAGTTGCAGTCTTGCAATACTTAAGAAGATGTTACTAAAGGTTTACAGAGGTGGGTGGCAGGAGAAGGAGAGACAGTGATCATAAAGTACAACAAAGGACGTTCTGACTGGCTGTAACGGCGGGGTGGTGGGGGTGGCAGTTACTGTGGGGGTAATTAAACACTGGATCAGATGTACCAGAAATTCAGCAATTTCTGTCCGTGGAAGTTTTCAAGTTCCAACTCGACAAAGTCCAAAGCAACTTAATCTAGTTGCTTCAGTGCTGACCCTGCTTGAAGGAGGAGATCGGTCCAAACAACCTTCCAACCTGAACAATTCCTTGATTCTGGGAATTGATCCTCCAGTCTGGCCATCATATAGTAACGTAAGTTAACTGTAGTCAAATAAGCAGTCAGCAGTCAAACTCCACACAATGGCTGATTATTTGAATAAGTTGGTACTATAGTTATTCCTTTCCTGGTATACAACAATATTTTTTAAAAACTCAGTGGAATTGGATTCATAATTCTTTTTTCATAAACAAGGAAGTGGGACACATTCATGCTTTTTAGGGGGTGGTGATTTTTGCAATGCAAACAAAAATGTGTGCATGTGTCACTAAAGTAAGCAACTGTGAATCTAATCTTGTCCAGGAAGCATAAAGTGAGAATAAAATACTTATTTTGCTGTTTTGCCATTTATCTATGCGAGATGGAGGGCTCATTATAATATCCTTGCTTGAAAGACTACTATTGCATTTTAAGATCCCAAAGAAAGCTGTTTATTATTGGTTTGTTCAACAAAGTGTGCCCTCTGGGATTACCCTTTGTAATTGGGGGAGAAAGAATTTTGTTTAATATCTTCATTTGGAAAATTTTTTGCTTGACTAGCAACAAGACTCCTGGGTCACTAAGCAATAGTGTTCTGCCCTAATTGCCTTCAACTTATTTATGTTTCTAAGTCAGGCTTTTGGTGGTTGTTTTTTCCAAACTATCTAAAGTTGATATCCAGCTGTCCTGGAAAACAGAATGGTTTATAGAATGGTTATATGTAAAAATTGCATTTGAAAATGTTACTTCATGTAACAACCTCAAATTTTTTCTTAAACAAGAATGAATCAGCACCAAATGACATGATTTCCCCCTCTCCCCGATCTTATCTGTCTCTCCTCCCCACGAGCAAATTTGTTCTCTTTTTACATTAACTAAGAACACAGTGAAGTGGCAATTTGAGAAAATATTGTCTCAAGTTCCCAGCTCTGCCTACATCATAGACAAAAATAAAAGTGTAACTAGAATGTGATGTATAATACATGCAGTCCAGACAGTAGAAACATATCTAGGTTTCTCCAAATCAGTGAGAAGGAGTGGAAGAAAAAGAAACCCCAATGACTCTGTGTTACTGACTACATGATGCTCATTTAGGCAAAAGCATGATTGGTGTTAATATTACCTTTTGGTATTCTTAATACTACTATAATTAGCAATTTCTGCTGGGCAATTTATCAATGCCCAAGTTCAGATGGGTCTTTCAAGACCATGGAACAAAGATCGATGCTGCCTCCTAAAGAAATTTGCATGTTTCTTTCAAATAGTAAGTTGCTTAGGAGAGGATGAGAGCAACATTTTTTAATTGCATACCATTTTCAAATGTTGGGGGTTTCTCCTATTTTAAGGTTAATGCCTTTATGTTGTAAGACAATAGATTTTTCTCCGGATACTTCGTAGCTCTAGATTCCTTTTGAACTACCCTCCTGAATGACACTTAATGTACTGTTCTCCCACTCTTATCTTCACACTTTCTTATATGCTGTTCTGTATGCTTAGAAATCCTTATTCTCCATGCCAAATATCCACCCACTCCATGTTCGCATTCTTCCTTTAAACTGCTTTTCCTTAAAGTCTATCAAAAATAATCTGCAAGTTAAGAAACGTATCAACTCTGCCTTGAGATCTGGCAGTTTTCTGATCATCTGATTTGCTATTGCAGGCTGAATTCTTTAACTTGTGCATAATACTGAATAAATCAGGGCCTAATTTTTCCTTAATATCACACGTACTATCTTTTTCACCACATATATATGTATATATATTTTTTAAAGTACCCCAGAGTTTAGCCCAGCTGGTTTCCTAGAGGCCATCTGGCTGAGCTCTGCTGCTTGTTGTCTTGTTCTTGTCATTCTAGCTGAAAGCCCACTGATGGAAAAAAAATGAGGTCACTAAGAAGCAGGATGAGGTAAAAGTTTTGTTTGCAAGTTAACAGAACCTATGGAAAGAGCTCTCTATAAATTGTAGAGTGGGGGGTGGGGTTTGCATCGTGAGGGGGGTTTTTGCTTGTGGTTTTTTTTGTGCGTGTGAAGTTTTTTGGGGTGAGTTTTTTGGTTTTTTTACACAAAACAAGGGAAAGAATTGCTGAAATGATAAAAGCAAATTTGTTTAGGAGTGATTAGTTGAAATATGCAGGAGGCATATCTAAAAACTTCTGGGTGGTAAGATCTGTTAGGCAGTTATGGCTATTTCGTGACCTAGTCTGGCATCTAGCGTGCTTGTGCACTTTGTTCTTCATGTGTAGCAAAGGTTGTTACATGCCTTTGGAAGGCAATTTCCCATGAGGTGGAAGATCTCCCATATTTAAAATTTTAAATCTCTAACTGGTTCATTGTTGGAGAGCTTTCTCTAAATAAGGATTTGAGCATAAACCTTTAGTAAGCTCAGTGAAATATATTGGTGGCTTTCACTATTATGTTTTAAAAGATTGAACATATGGCTTAATATTCACTTCAGTTTCTTCTATTTTCTGAAGAAGGTTCCTTGCTTTTGGCTAAGAAATATGCACAAGTACTTGGAGAGCAATAAAAGAACAAAACAGACGGTATAGATAGCTAAAAAAAAAAAAAAAAAAAAAAAAAAAAGGAAAGGAGAGAGAGATACATGCGTTGTTCTCTTCTGCCAAAGAGTCCTTGGCCATCTTAGTTCCTACTCTGGAGAGAATCTTAAAAGTGACCCTGGAAACAGCTGCCAGTTAAGTGACCCTGGAAATAGCTGCCAGTTAAATTATTGTATCTATAGCTTGTGCTGAATGCAAGCCATTGAACGAGGGAGAACAGATGGGTAAAAGCTTTCAGGTCTGGAATCCCTGAGGAAGTGCCACCTCCCTTTGGTTCTTCTGCCACAGCTGTCCTGCTGTCTCCAGCATGGGACGTGGGGAGTGCCAGGTTCTTGCACTGGCATAACTGAGGAGAAGCCTCTGCCCTAAGAACCTTGCAGATCTGTCCTTTCCCGTAACTCCTTTTGGCTGTCCTTTCCATAAAAGAACTGGGTCCAGTATCTTAGGCACATACTTAACTAGATAAAATTATGTTATTGGAGTTTTGTCTTAACCGATTAGTTCAAAGAAAAGCCCAGAATGAATAAAAACTACAAATTAATCAGAACATACTTTTTTTGTGAACTTTTGTAACTTGTATACAATTCTTAAAACCATTTGTTTTCACAAGGAGGTAATGCTACTTATAACCACATTTCCTTAAATTCTTTTTAGTGAAAAATAAAAATAAAAACGGAAAACAAAGACTAATTTAAGAGTAATGTATAAAAGTTTGATTCGTGTAATATCAACTCCTAATTGCCCCTAAAAAAAAAGTGGAATCAGGAACATTTCAGACTGCCTAAAATACACTTACCTTAAAAGAAAAACCTGTCTTTCTTTTTAATCTGAGTCTAGTAGTCTAAAAAGTTAGTGAAATACTGCTCCTCAGCATTTCTAAAAAATGTGCAGCCTTAATTGTTTTCTGGATTTGTTGTCTGCAGCATAAAACTCAGCCTAGAATTGTTGCAAAAAAAAAAGATTATAAGCTACTCCTCTGATTGCTTTGCTGCAAGAGAAGTAAACCTCAACACTGACTGCTAACAAAACAAAAATTGTAACTATTGCTAAAACAAATGAAGCTCACTGATAGTATTTCACAGGAAAAAATGCTATTTTCAGATACAGTTGCAATCTTCTAGTAACTCTTAAATTTCCATTTAACTGTGTTAAAATAATTGTCTGTGGATGAAATCAGGTCCAACTGATTTTTTCTCTTAATGTACTAGGGAAAAGCCTAAAGCTGGGACCAGAATGGATCCTATTGCAGTTAAGTACGTAACTCGCAGAAAACATTATCCATTAAACTCTGTGGGAGTTAATTATTAGATTTCTTTAAATTCTAATGTAAAATTTTAGATGCATAACCAAATCAAATGCCTTGTTGTAGGAGTTGTTCTTGTTTGTAATGGACCAGCACCACCTTTCACACCCAAACTTTTTGGTTTTCAGTCTTCGCAGAGTGTCATAGCTAGCTATTACTAGAGGTACTCTCCCGAGCGCTCCCAGTCAGACCAGGCTGGACATGCATCAAAAGAACTTTTTCCTTTCTGCCTGACCTAACTTTTCCTTTCTCTCATTCAAGCAGATTATTGAAAACCACCAAGTTTTATGTGTTCCTGAGCTATGAGGAAAACAGGAAGCAGAAAAGGAGATTCTTTCCTGTTGTGCTGCTTTGTAAAGCAAGTCCTGTATGGTAGCTTGTAGTCCTGAGGAAGACTGTACCCACAGAGTTTGAGACAGAAGTTTTTTGAGAAGCTGGCAGACATTTGCTGTATTCTTCTTACACTTTTGTTAGTTTCTTCCTTTAAAATGTTTTTGTGACAGAATTATTCACATTTAACCCTTGTCTCTCAGGGTCCCACCTGGAAGTGTTCTGATTGTCAAGAAGCATTATTTAGGTCACCCAGGAGTTAATCTCAATGCTTCACAGAATGAGAACAGAGGCTTTGCATTCACATAGCAGTTGCATACACTTTGCATGCCCCAGTGGTATTGTTCTGTATCTTATAAACAGAAACACCACTTTGTCTTCCAGATTTTACCTTGTACAGTAGTGTGGATATTGATGTGGGTAGAACACAGATCAGTCCTCTTATCACAGAGATGCCTTATATTAGTCCTGGGGCTATGACTATGTGTTTTAGTAAGCTGACTGAAGCAGTATCCTAATATCTTGCAAACTTAACTATTTAATATGAGAAACTACTTTCTTGTCATAAAAATTAGATGCAGTGGGAATCAGTCAATTTTTTTCTGTGTTGCAGACAATAAAGAAAGTGTCTTCCGATTTCCATGTAGTATCACTTGTCACATAGGGTAAGAATGTAAATGAGTCAACTTTAGTTGTGGGTTTGGTTTTTTTCTTTTCCAGTGAATGTTTCTATTTTACAAAAATGTTGAAGTCCTAGTGCAAAATGTTAAAGGCTTTCTATTAAGATATTCTGGATCTGTTTTTATAGGTTTTGTTTGGTTTGTTTTGTTGTGGTGGTGTTGTTTTACAATTTTTTGAGATAGCTAATGTATGCCAGCAAACTTTGTGTATCTTAAATACTATAACCATGCTTTATGTTTGAAAGCTTATTCTGCAGTACAAACAGAAGGAAAACACCCTGTTTTGCTCACGCTTGGTTTGAATGAAATAAGTTTAGTGTTTTTTATGTACTTCAAACCTGCAAAACCTAATTCAAAATGCTACATGAATTCCATACGGTTTTAGAGCTATATAGAAGGCATGCAAAAAGATACCTTTCTAATATGGCAATGTTTTACAATCACTTTGCAGGACAACAAAGAAAAGAGTTACAAAAAGCAGCTCAGAATTATGCAGTTCAACTGTGCTCATGAGTGTGCAATTCCCATTGTTGACAAATGAGAGTTGCTTGGCTTGACCGTGGGTAGTATGAGGTCAAGAAATATTAATAAAATGCTTTCTTGACTGCTTATTTCTGCTTTTTTTTTTTTTTTTTAATATCCTTGTTGTGACGTGACAGAGCATTTGAGGTCAACTGCCAAGCTATCAGTGGAGATGGAGTAAAGCACCTTTATCTAAGCCTTCGCTAAAACAGTACTCAGCCGTGACTCAGAGAGGGTAAGTTAACTGATTATACTTAGCTTTCTCTACTATGGTAAAATGAGTTGCAGAGAGAACACACTGAAAGCAAAGAGCCTCTAAATACTTTTCCCTTTTATGGAATAGAGCTCCCAGATCACCATTTCCTGGAGATTGTACTCTAAGCCTACACAGTGGTAAAAGAAAGTTCCCTGCATTCACTGATCTCTATCTGACTACAAATTTGAGCTCAGGGGATCATTTTTTTCCTATTTTAAGCAGTAAGTTTACAATAACAGACCAAAACATTAAAAGCACTCCATCCTCTCTTCTTTCTTTCTTTTTCTTACTTTTTTTCTTTATGTTGTTTCATTTTAGTGTGGAAATAAGCAGAAACTGGTGAACAGGATTTGTGGGGTTTTTAAAACTAATTTTGTAGGTGCAAAATGTTCATGCAGACTAAGATTGTAGATCTTCGCCCATATCCACTCTTCTTGTGACATGTGAGTTAATCTCTACAAGTAATTAATTTTCAAAGGTAATTTTGAAGCTCTTGCAATTTCTAAAATACTGGAATTTGGGGGGGGGATCACTTGCTCTGATAAAACACTACAATAATCTCATGACATCCTTTATAGGATAGAGGTAGGCCAGACAGCATTTGATAAATGCCTAACAAAAGAAATAACAGAATCTAGACATTGTCTTAGTGCCTAGGATGCTAACATATGCTTATGCACCTTGACTGTTTTTAGAGTGCAAATGCATTTTTTTAATCTATCCTGTCAGTATCTTCAGGGACATTAATTACAGTTTTTTCAGTTTGTATCTCACTATATTGCATGTATTGTTAACATATCCTTTCCTTCTTTGACTGAAACATGTTTATGCTTGTGGAAAGGAGATAAAGCTGACAAAGCTAATGACAGCAAGATTTCAAAGGCTGTTTAGCTGGTAGATGAGCCAGGCTTAGAACTAGAATAGTCATGCTCTCTGCACTTGGCATCAGGGTTCAGTAAGGCTGTAAGCTGGTTTTGTAGATAAAGGTACAAATTTCTGTAGGTTCCGGGCTGTATTCCTCCCCAATGCTCTACTGAAGAAGAAAAAAGTGTAACTTCCAGGGAAATAAATTTTCCAAGGACGTTTCTTTTCTTCCTACATTTGTGAGATGCAGAGAAGCTCCTCTAATTCTTGTTAGAGTGTGCTCATGAAGCCCCCTTTTTCTATATGTTTTGACTCTCACTGGCATTTACTGGGGCTATTTTGGTTGCCCAATCTAATAGGCATAAGGTCACTTCAGCAGTGATGGAAGAACACTTATTCACCAGTATCTTAAGGTTCCAGCATTTCTAAACCTTTGCCTTTCCTACTAATGGAAGAAGGCAATAATTGATTCAGAAAATGACAGAACTCCTTGCACAGCATGGAGCAAGAAGGTGGCTCCATTGGTTATATCCATTTGCAATTACAAGATGTAATGTTTGTGCTGATTAAACATCATAAAATCCTTAAAGGATCTGATTTTAAGAACATTGTACAGGTTAAAAGTAAGCTTTTAGATTGAAAAAATAATCATTCAGCAGTTCTAAATCATAAAGCTTATGAATTGTCCTTATATATTTTGTTGAAATACCAATAAGTCGTAGCCCGTACTTTGGCACCTTAGAGAACTACAGCCGTGCAGTCAAGGTGTGTAAAGACTGTATGTGTTTTAAGAAGCCTCAGAAGATGAATAATTATTTGCAAGCTTTTGCTGCTCCAATACAGTCCTCGGCATTGGGGTTTTCTGGAGAGATACTAGGAAAAAATGGAAAGTCAGAAGAAGAAATTTTCCTACTGATCAGCACCACAGACTTGGAGCATTTTCCTATTTGCAAGATAGCTCTGTAAGGAAGTCAGAGTAAGGTTCTAATTGTGTCAGAGACGGGCTGAACTCAGTCCACTCCAAATCTGGGGGTTGTTAAGGTGGCGTAAATTCATCTTTCTACCCTCCGTTCTCCCTTGGCAGTACTTTCTGTGCTGCATCTCTAAGACAACACAGCTCGGGATTTGTCCCTTTCTATTCTTAGACAAGCCTGCTGATATATTTTTTTTTCTTTTAAAGTTTTTTTTTCTTTTTAAATCTGAAAAATGAACTGAAAGTTGATGTGCTTAATAGCTCTTTCCTGTTTCAATATGACTTGCCTTACTTTTTTAAGTTTAGTATGTACTAGGAATTCAGCTAAGACCAGTAATAAACCACTTTGATGCAATAGCGTATACAACTCCATGTAGGACTGCAAATACACTTTGGCCATGACTTGAAACATTCCTGATTTTTCAGGCCCGGCATTCTGTTGAGTTGAGCTTATTGGAACCATTATAAATTCATAAGGCAAACACTAAGAGGGATTAGATAAACAGCCAAATTTATATCTTTTCGGTTTTGTTTGAATTTGAGTTCTTGCAAACTCAGAAACCACGTAGGATGCCAGGATTTTGTTACAGAGATGAAAAGCAAATCCATGTCACTTTTTTTAGTTACCTCACTTCTATCATGTCTTCATGTGTTGTTAATAGTTGGTGACTGTTTGATACAAAAATACTTAACTATTGAAACACACAGATGATTAATGCTGCTGCTGTCTGCCTACTCTCTGTGGGTTTATTAAAATGTATGTAATCATAAATGTCTGTTTTCCATCATATTAGGGACTTTAAAGGTATTTTGCCTTAATAAGCATTTTTAAATCTTCTTTTTAATCATAGAAAGCTTCCTCTACTCTTATTTGAAGTCAGAGGTGTGTAAAATCATGATACAAATGTGAGCTTTTACTTATTCTGTTAGGGCTAGAAATTCACCTGTAACAGGTTCAAAATGTCTACAAAATCTTGAAACATGCTGTTTCTATGGTATATACTGTTCTGAGAAAAAATATGCTCACTGTTCAAAAAAGTCTTTATCTTGGTCTTCATAATGATGCCATATATGCTGCATATTTTCCACAGTCTTATCAAAGAACTTCAGTGAAATAACTGTTTTTTTCTGAACACATTAATACTTATATAGAGATCATTTTTACAATCTATTAGTTCTGCATTAAATTTTGTGTGAGGTGGCTTTCTATTCATCTTCTAGTAAAAAAGAAAATCAAGTTTCCAATATAATGTGAAATAAATCTAATAAAAGCATGGGTCTTAGCTGCTTCTGTAGTCCAAAGTTTTCACACATTTTGTAGGTTTTACAACACAGATTTTTTTCTGTGAAAGCTGAGGTGAGGAACTTGTCACTATTGAGGCTGCTTCAGTATTTCCTGTGAATGGTTTTGTCTCTTTTTTTTTTTTAATCAACACTAGTATTTTGACAATTTTAATTGTTAGCCTCAATAAACCAGCATATTCCTGAATACATTTCTTTGCCCTTCCCTGAAACAGAAAGGAAATCTGTAGAAGGTTAATCTTACAATGCTGCTAAGTGCCTTGAACTTCAAGTCATCTCCCCATCTCAACCTCTTTGTTCCAGCCATCTTGATTTCCAGAAGAGTAAAAGAATTGAGATGAGATTAGTAATTCAGGTGTGGGAGAAGATAACATGTTTTGGAGGTTGAACCTATGCTTGTTGGGTATATTTCTCTCCTTGGCACACTAGTGAAGTTGTTATATTACTGTTTGAGCGTATAGCTCCATGCTATACACAGCTGTGAATTAACTATAAAGGGAATATAGTTCGCTCTTACTAGTCCAGACAGAAACTGTACCAGATTGTCTCTGATAACTGCATTGTCTGTCATCTGTAGGCACCACCAAGGAGTCGAATAATTTATTTATGAGGACTGTTCCTTAACTATCCGGTAGGTGTCATACTAAGTCTTGTAATACATACACTGTCGCTATAAGGATTGGTACTTGATATTTCTCATCTTCAGACTACTGTACAGGCTTTAATGCTAACAATATTGTTGTGAAGGCAGTTGCTCCAGTTGATACTAATAACAAGAATTTTCTCAGCTAATAGGCAGGGATTTTTATTTTTTTTTTCCATTTGGGCATTACTGCTACTTTGATTCAGAAGTGTCTTGCACAGTGTTGTCTTGTGCAGATGGACAGCGAGTCTTTGCACAATTCACCTAGACCTTGCTTTTGCTCAAAGGAAGAGTGCTACCATCTGGGTTTCCAGTTTTATTCCTTTCTTTGGGATCTGAGATCAGGCTCTGTAGCATTAGGACTTTGTTAGTTACTAAAAGGCACATTACGGATATCCAGAATGCTGTTTCCTGCTTAGAGGATTTTTAGAGAGAGTAGTTTGGTCACAGCCAAAACAGTCATAGTAACAAAAAAAAAAAATCTGTAAAATGGGAGGAGTGGTGGAAAGAGCAACAAGAATGGAAGGTTGTTCATTTTGAATGCATTTACTAAGTTATACTTGATCTTGAAAGCTTTAGTTAATAAAACACAAGATAGCATTTTTAATTTTAAACCTTAATACTGTTTGTTATTTTAAAGTGATCTCAGTGTTAAAGCATAGAGTTTTAAGTGGATTTGACTTGTGTTTTTGGCATCTAACACAGCCTGCAGATCACAAGGCCTCTCACCGCTTATGCCTTCAGGCTAACTTGAAACAGATATTCTCAGCAGTGCATGGTCCTGTTAGTCCACATTGCAGTTCCTCGTGCTTCACACTGTCCACCATGCCAACCTTACCTGAAGACAAGGGACAATCAAAAGAGGCACAACACAACAGTTCTCCTCCGGCCAAAGTAAGCACTCTTACAAAACTGTTTTCTGACATTTGTTAGAAACCTGAGGCTGAAACCTGTTTGTGTATATTTAGGAGTTTATAAAATAACATCTAGACGTTATTATGTATTAGTGGTTTTTGATTAATTGATGAAGCTATGAATGTTCTTTCAGTTGATATTCTTAGGATTCTTCAGATATTTTATAGACTAAGGAATAAGAGCTGAAGTTGCTCAAGCACTTGTTTATCAGTTTGATCTGGAGGCTTGTGTGTCTGTCTGTTTTGAACTATTTTTATCAAAGCTGTCCAAAAATGTCCTTTGTGATGTTATTACAGAAAGCTTTAACCTTTGAGAAAAGAACTTAGGCTTGTACTTCAGAGTAATCTTGAAACATCTAGTGTTGCCTTTACAGATATAGTAGATGCTATGCAATTCATGGGTGTATGAAAGATGGAAATCTGTTTTTTGGTTTGTAGTCTTTCTCAGGGCTTTAATTGCCACAGTAGTAGCTGAACATATACTGGAACTATACAGAGAGTAGGTGGGTGCTCCCCAGACATATTCATCTTTTTGCTACTCAGATTTCTGGCATCTACATGTTTTTACATGTTTTATTTGCAGACAAATTTAAAAAATCAATAAGAGATGATAATTCTCCCTTTTGAATAATTTATACCACCAAGAAAAAGTAATTTTATGTTCTTATAAAGTGGGGGAGAGGGGGTGAGGGGGGTGTTGAGTTGTTAGTTTAGCTTAAGTACCTTAATGTGATTACAAAATCACAGGTTATCCAGATCATCCTGTTTTATGCAAACTGGTGTAAAGAAAGCAGATTTATAATCTGGCACATCCTCAGTTAAAAATGTATCACTGTCACTGAGTTTGAGGACACTGTATTCTACAGTTTAGGTGAAAACATCCGCTACTTTAACATTGTTGGAAAATACTGTCAGCATTGAGCCCTACACTGATTTGTCATGCATTCCATCTAAATTGCACATTGTGCTGAGTGTTAGTTTCCTGGCTTAAGACAAACACCCCAGATGGATGCAAGTTCATCGGACTGATAGCTGAGAACATACATTAGGTTAAGAAGAGAAGATTATTTTTTTTTTAACTCACCCATGTGAATAGTATTTTAATACAAAAGACTTGCTGGGTAAAACATACCCAAAGAGAAAAAGTATGAAAAACTAGCAGACATCAATGAATCTAATCCTGAGCATGCTTGTCAAAGGGGAGAAATGAAGAATTCAAAAAATTCCATTCCAAACCCACCTAATCTAAAGAAAAAGTTAAAAATAATATTTTAATACATGATACAGGCCTTTTAGAGGTAGGTCTTAAATGAAGTAGGATAATGGGATAGTTCGTGAATCAGTTAACTATGCAAAATGCTTCATTTTAGATAAATTGTTGGTTTTAGGCACAAAGTAACAGTGGGAGGGTTTTAACGAACACACTGCTCATGAGCCTGCTTAAGTTAAGGATTGCAACTAGCCAATGTTGTGAGAATTTGATCTCGTTCTTACCTGTTATCACTTTTGGGTCTTGCTGCAGTCCAATTTCTACAGCATGACTGTGTAATAAGTAAAATAACGTATTGTTGTAAGATAAGGACTTGCAAGCGAGGAGAAGGCATCAGAAGAAACTAACAACTGGTGGACTTGTTTTCTGCCATTGAACAAAACTTTCCAAGCCTGGAATCTCATCTTATCTGGGGTGCTGTCTGGTGTCTAATAATTTCCTCATTCTGTTTCAGGAGATGCTTCCCCACGTTTTCCCTGCATACATAAATGCACACACATTCACAAAACCATTCTAAGAAAAAGAAAAGGAACCTTACGTCACATGCAGTTTCTTGCTTACTCAAAAAAGAAGTATCTTTTACATGATGGGAAGACCTGGATTATATTTCCCAAATTCATTTTGAGAAAACAAATATGGTTTCCCATTTCAGTATTTCTTACAGCAGCGTATGTTCACCATTCTAACTAACTCTGAACAACGTTCATCAAAGTATTCATTAGCTCAGTGTTTCTGAGGGAAATAGATGTGAAATTCCCATTAACACAGGTGTGAGGGCAGTTAGCCTAATTCAAAGAACTTCAGCCCCTTGTTTGAAATGTTGTCTGAATTAAGAGTATGTAGTTGAATTCTTAGTTTGTCTGCTGTCCTGTTACAGTAAGTATTGAACATTTTGGAAGCGTTTTATACAGAACTACTTTTCCCACCATAAATCATAGAACTTCAGTCAGATGTCATTTTTAGTCATTTCCATATTTAAATTTAATTAGATGTATTTCATATAGAATAATATAATATTATAATATGCTTTCACTGATACCCTTAAAAACTGATTTCAGGTTTTTAGTATCAAAAATGTAATTTCTAGACATGTAATGTTTACCTGCAACAAAGAAAATTACATCCTTACCGGTTATATTGAGATTTATAGTGGCCTGTAAACCTCCCTACACTTTCAGGATTGGTTGTGAGCTGTCATCTTTCTCTCTTTTTAAATCAAAAATCCCTATTTCTATTTCCAGTTTTCTCCTCTCTCGGTATCCTGAACACAATTTTACTGGCTCTCGTGACTCTTGAGGAAAAGTCTGTCTCAGATGTTCATAATATTTCTCATCCACTGATTACTCCATCATTCAAGCTTCTGCAATTCGTTTTTTTTTTTTCATTATTCCTATTTAAATTTGTATTGTACCTTTATCAAATCACTGCACGTTATCTGTTTTGTTCTGAAAGAGGTGTCCCATGTGTCTGTTCTCCTGGCTGTTTCAACTAGGTGCAGTTACAATTGAATTTCATTACCTTACTTGCTAAACTCTGAGCTCAGCACTTCATTTAAACATCTAAAATTAAGCTTACTTAAAATCCCATCTCACTCAAAAGACTGCTCTCTGAGAGGCATAACTTTTCTGAGGCCTTTCACATAAGTGTCTGTTTCAGGCCAAATCTGTTCTGAAATTCAGTCCAGACCTTTAATTAATTTCTAAGAATACGGCCAGGTGGCAGAGGATTATTTTTTTTCCCAATGCTTTAAAGAATTCAGGTTGTATAAAGTAAAGCTTTATCATCTGACTGTCCTGGCAGGGTAGCTCATTTAGCTACCTCCTCCTCCCCCCCGTTGCTGTTCAAATCCATCCAAATTTGTCTGGATTATAAAACTTTTAAAACTGCATTTTCTGTACGCTTAGTGAGGGCTTGGTAGAGCTTAACAGCCAGAATCTCTGCGTATCCTATCCACCCTGAGTATCACTGAGCCTCTTGGATCTTCTGTTATGGACCAAACTGCGTGTGCCATCCTCTCAGCCCTGTGCAAGCCTCCCCGCGAGACCAGACGGCACATGATCATCCGTGTGAAGCATGTGGGTCAGGTCCCACTTGAGCCATAGAGGTGGAGTCAGTTTCAGCCTACATTTTTATGGCAGGAGGGCTTAGGACAAAAAGGAAGCAAAGACTTGGTAGCAGGCAGTCACTGGTACTAGGAGATGAGGCAGCTGTTGGGAATAGCTGAAGAGCAGACTTGTCTGCAAGCTGACGTGGAGAGGGCAGTTACAGGCAGGCAAGGGGAGGGTGATGGAAAACTTCTGTATCGTCTTTGTGCATATGTACTACTGTGAGACAGCTTAAGCTTCCTGTTAATGCTTCTCTTCCATGATATGCATATAGCCACCTGAGTACTCTTCAGAGTATAAAGATTTCTTTTGATTCAGGGCAGCTGGCTGGCTGAAGGGCTTCGTACTCCAGCTCTTCCAGCCCCTCTCTTACACAAATGTACCACACTAGGAGGCAGGAGTTTTCACCTCTGTAGAACTCATATACAAACTCAAACCGCTATAGCTGCTGACCATGATTAATGTATTCTACCTGACCTGAACTAGCCTTGGCTACAGCCTTTTTGTCTTTCTTTTCTTTTTTTTCTTTTTAATGAGCTGGTTCTAGAGTCCTAAAACGGAATTGGGTGACTTTAAGGCTGATGTTATGTCATTCAAAAGCCTCTTTGGCAATCATGAGATTAGTATAAACAATGTACATAGGTACTCAGCTGCTTTGCCCCACGAGCAGGGCAGGGCAGTCACACGAATTTTTATCATTGACTGTTAGAAAAAACACTTTCTAACATTTTCAAGAATACTACTAAAAATTGCTTTCAAACTATTATCATACAATGTCAGTTGTGCACTTGCATCACACAATGTATCATGCTTTTACATTCTAACGTTTCCAATATTACAAAGATCTTTTTCTTAAACTTAAATCTTTGTATTATTTTCTCGGCATGTTTCCTATCCTGCTCTCTGTGACTGACAATATGAACTTGCTGAGAAACATCATATGAGAATTATGAGTATGGACATGTAGAGCTCCATGGAATGTATTTATTTCAGTTAAAAATTGCTGTATACAACAGAATCAAGAATCCTAACTCAGATATCCAAACCAAAGCATATTTTATTGCCTTTGTGAGGAAGAAGGGTTATGCTATATACTTTAATATTATACCACTTTCAAATTGTTTCTAGAGTTCTTTGAATTAATCAGAAAATACATTATTTCCACAAGAGTAAAATGCAGCCACTGAAAGGAGTTGTATTGTATCTGATAAGATATTAGCCGTCATGTAACTGCTAGCTTTCTGGATGTATATAATTCCATTTCAATTTATACTCTTGGCTACTTGTTTATTGTAACAAACCTTATGATGACACTAATTTCTCCACATGACGGTAGGTGACTCTAACAATTATTCATTGACAGCCTTAATTTCAAATAATTGAAATAATTTAATTTTCTCTGTTCTAAAATGTTGACTTGTTAAACTGTGAGCTATTAAATGCTTCATTCTGTAAATATCTATATTAGTGCTTTTATAACAGTATTTTATTGCCTGCTTATTTAATGAATTTTACTAAAATAAATGTTATTCTGAACTCATTACACTTGTGTCAACCTTTAGAAGGTAAACATTTTTAAAAGGAGTAGGCAAAATTGACGGCAAATGCTATTTCAGTAAAAGCAAAATTATGTTTATAATAGTTGAATGTAATTGGCTTTGTGTCATGGATAGCAAATTGCAAAGCGTTGCTTCCTAGAGGGGTGGTCAGTGACCCAGGCCTGTCAGTGTTCAGGAGGCTTTTGGACAATGTCCTTAATAACATGCTTCAACTTTTGGTCAGCCCTGAACTGGTCAGGCAGTTGGACTAGAGGATCATTGTAGGTCACTTCCAACTGAAAATCTCTCTCTTCTCTTCTCTTCTCTTCTCTTCTCTTCTCTTCTCTTCTCTTCTCTTCTCTCCTCTCCTCTCCTCTCCTCTCCTCTCCTCTCCTCTCCTCTCCTCTGACAACTGAAGTAGAAATTTCTTATGAAACTTCGAGATGTAGTTTCACAAAAAATTGTAGACTCCAAATAACTAAATAAAATAAAATACTTGTACATACCAGTGCCTAGCAGAAGCAATTAGGAATTGAGAATTAAAAAATTATTCTTTAAATTTTAGAAGTTGACTGATGACAGTCCCCTGCCACTTTTGGGAAGCTTTCCCTCTAGCTAGAAATATGATATGTTCTATTTATCTCATGATTGTACTCGAAAATAAAAACTGCAACTTCTAACAGATGCCTACGCTTTCCCCACTCCGTGTGATTTTGTGAATCACTTTTTTCAACTTCTTGACTGACTGAAAACACCAGACTGTTTGTGTAGCCTTTCAACAGTACAGAGGTTTATTTATTTATTTATTTATTGTGAATCTGAATGTAGCACATGGGGTAGAAGTAATCATTTTTTGACTACATATGAGAAATCCACAGTTCTTTATTCCAACTTGATGCATCTCCATTTGGGATATCTCACAGGAAACAGATTCCTTCTCTACAGCTGATTGGCATCATTGTGGTACAAGGTGTGGGATTAAGTTCTCAGGACAAGTTAAGAAGGCAAGCATACACTGGTATTAGGTGCCAGTTTATTTCGTCACCTAAAAATTGTATTGTGTTTTATTAAACATTGCAGTTATATTTTAAAATAAAATCCAATTAATGGGAGGGAAAACCAAATAGAACACTAACAAAATAACGTTATAATTATTTTCTGGGGTTTTGGATAGCGTGTGTACACTTAATACTGCATTTATTCAAGCTTTTGTTGTACACTAGTACCATTTGGAGATTTTGTGTGCCTAGTTAAGCTCTGCTATACATAGATGCTTTTCACTCTTGCATTCAGCTCATAAGTTCACTAAGTGTTGTACTTGTACTTCAGTAAAGGAATGGTTTGCTGGAATGGTGTGAAAAATCATTTTGTCTACCATTTTAAAGATTTCTCATTAGTTCCATGCTTATTGAATTTAGCTTGTGTGCATTAAAAATTTGTAAAGAAAACAGATGTTCCAGGTCTCGATCATGTCCTTTTAGCAATTTAAGTATGGACCTCTAATTCACGTTTGTTTTCTCAAATAAAAGCTAATTCACACTTAGTTCGGTCATTTTCTCTTTTAGCTAAATTGAGCAATACACGTTATTTTCCACATAGAGCATCAATATTCAGTGTTTTAAATTTCTGTTTAACTACATTTTTATATTTGTCACAAACCATTCAGGACACTACTGTTGAAGGGACAACATGCAGTACACCTTCTATTGTTCTTCCAGAGAATGCTGTTACGCCAGATGTAGAAATTGATAAAAATCTGGTTAACAGGTACTATATAATACATTATCAATCTATGTATAAATTGTCCAGTAATTCCAGGAACTGTGTTTCTAAAATATTGCTTTGAAATGTATATTGTATTAAAATATTATTGCTATATCTCTATTGCTATATCTCTATTTGTAATTTGATCGTATAGCTTTTGCATTTGGATGCAGGGAAGTGGGGGGGGACAGGGATGTAACTGATACTAAAAGAGTAGAGTTTCATATAATACTGAGCCTGCCAACCTGACTCAGTATGCTTTAAATTTACATTAACTTTCTTATCTTTCAGAATAGCAAATTTGAAACTGAGACAAAAATGTTCATTAAAGTCTGGCATAATCTGGACTAAAAGCTGTAACTTTTGAAGTCCTTCCTTTTGCTAGCAAATAAAATATGGCCTGGTGAGGAAAAAATTGCTTGGTCAAATCCTTTTGTAGACACATAGTGGTGTACGTGTGTGTGCTACAATCGTACATCTACTACAAGGATGACTGACAAGGATGATCCTTAAATTACTAAAGCATGTTTTAATGAAGAAGGAAGGTTTTTGGCAAAAGATGGACTAGTAATGTAGGACAGTTTCTATAATAAGGCTTATTTGTGAGGTCAGAAAATTTCCAAGGAAAACTTATGATCATAAAAATACTTTGCAATTTTTACTAATAGCTTTAGAAAGTATTTTATTTATTTTTCATACTTAGCATTTTATAATTTTATGAACTGCTGAAAAATGCTTCTTATCTTCTTTTGACAGGTTTAGCATATTACATATATCTTTCAGAATAAATCTACCTTCCAGTTGTATGCATATTATCTCGGTATTGACTTAAAACAATCACTGTTTTATGTAACTTAAGGTGATGCTGGTGAAGTTACTGTTATTCTATATGGTTTCATTCCTTACAAAAATTGTTGGTAGTCTGGTATTGCGGGCTAACTTTGTTTCATAGGATAATATTCTGAGATATTAGAATATCATGGTATTTTTAGCCAGCATCTTTAAAATTTTCTCCTAAAGCCAATTAAGACGTGCTCAGTTCTTTTAAAGTCCTGAGTTAAAAGCATTAAAATTGAGTTACTGGACTTTATTTTCTGTCTAAAAAACAGATGCAGCAAGTGTAGGCTTCTTTTCCAGCTCTCTTCTTTCCCCTCCTCCCTTGCATCTGTTCAGTCCTTCTTCCTCTTTCGGTGAAGCTGCAAAAGAAACTTCTGTAGTACCTGGGAACTGGGATAGGACCACATTCCTGATCTTGTGAAATAACATAGCTATTAGTTGAAAATTCATAATGTTGATAATGTTTCTAAGCTAGACAGAAGAACTTAAATGTCGAGTTCGAATACAATAGTACGGTGAGTTTTGAAGCAGATGTTTGAATCTGTTCAGGTAGACAGGGCAAGAATACCACCTTGAGGCTAAGCATATGTGAAAGTAAGCTGTTGAATGGAAATAATAATCCTGTTTGAAGTTGGAAACTTCAATTTTGAGTTGAATTAAGGTTATTTTCAGTCTTCTGATAAAGCATACTTCTTGACCTGGGATTTTTAATTTATTGACCTGCCATTAGACTTAAAATATGGGAAAAAACTGATCAGAAAGTGTTGATCATAAAACTATTCTATAATTTGCTTGTATTTTTAAAGTGTACTTCTCCAAACTTCAAGATTATTTAAGACTCAGACTTATAATGCAGCCCTTTAAAAGCAGCATTATTTGCTGGGTCAGCATTTAATTTTCTGCAGTTATTTGAGACTATCACCTGGCTTTCAGTCTAGAAAGTTCCCATATTACTCTATGGGAGTGTCAATGTGGCAGCCTAAGAAATTATTTCAATTGTAAAACTTAGTTCAGGTAGCACTGACAATTTACAAGGACTAATTTTATTTTTTTTAATGTACCATATTTACATGAGTTTTAAGTCATGATAATGAACTAAAGAAATGTAGTTTTTCTAAGAAATCAAAAGTTCATAGTATTTGAGGTTACCACCATATGTCAGAACTCCTTTGTGAGAGCAATTTCTGTAATTTTCCTTCTTTCTGCAATCTTCCTCTGTTTCCAGTTGTTTGGAGATGGGAGGAATTGCAATAAAACCTTTTTGTTTTCTTTTTTTTTTCATCAAAGATAAGTGCTTTCTTTTTAATGCTAAATTTTTATAGAGTAGTAGAACTTCTTTTGGTGGCATGCTCCCATAATTTTTGTTTGTTTATTTTTCTCTCTAGGCCTCGTAGTCCTCATAGGAGACATTCTAACCGTACCACTAGGAATTCAACAAATTCATTGACTTCTGTTGGTAAGAAGTGATTATTTATTTAAACTCGGATGTTTTCTCAGAAAGTGTGACATGCAATAAAGACCTAAATATAGAGTCTGACTGTATTGATTACAGTTTTTTTCCTGTGCATACTGTCTGTAATGCATGCACAGAGAATATTGCTAGCATGTTGAATTGTGATCATGAGTTTATGTTTGTAAGTGGATTGTATGCAGACAGATCCAGGGAAATATGCATATTGTTAGTTTCACAAAGTTGTTAGATTAGTGTGTTAGCTTAATATTTTTAGAAGACTGGAGATATATGTGCTTAAAATTCTTGTTGTAGGCAAAATACTGTTCAGTCATACTGGTTTTGTTACTTTTGAACAACTGGAATTTTTTTAGCAAGGAGCTTAGCAGCACTTAAGTCTCAAGTTATTTAGTTTGGCTCTCATATCAGATTAAACTTTAAATGAAAACAAGCTACCCAGGGGAAGATTTTCTTTATTTCTTCACTTGTTAACGAGTCTCTTACTACTTAATTAGTTCTATTAGTTTTCTGGTAGCTACCTGTGGAGTAAATTATTGTTCAAGGGGAATAATGGTGTGGATGCAGATTTGTGAGTACTACAGACTGAGTTAAATGCTCATCCTGTTAAGACAGTGGCAAAGTTCCCATCAGTTCTTAGTCTTGGTATGTTTGCATTTGGATTGTTACTTGTCTCCATTTTCGTATTTCCTGTAAAGTAAAACTTGAACTGAGTTGATAGTATGATAGTAGTACATCCTTACATCACATGTAAAGGATGAAGGAATATGCTTATGAGACCTCCTACTAAAATGGGGAGGCAATCAGTCATTTAGAAAAAAATTTTGAAAATATTTTTATCTTTACAGCAATGTTGCTTTCTCCCAGCCATTTATTTAATTTGAGCCAATTATCACTGCTCTATGCTGTGCATAAAAACAGTTTTCTGTAAAATCATAGACTCATAGAATGGTTTAGGTTGGAGGGACCTTGAAGATCATCTAGTTCCACCCCCCCTGCCATGGGCAGGGACACCTCCCATTAGACCAGGTTGCTCAAAGCCCCATCCAGCCTGGCCTTAAACCAAGTAACCCAAACTCTCTCTACTATTAATGGTGTATACACCTTTTTTTTTTTTCCTTTCTGGTGGTCAAAACAAAGAGACCAGAACCCTTTCCAACAGAATTTAATGTATTATTACACATCCCATTTCCCTTTTTGTGGATTTATGAGGGTTAGTTTGCTGGAATTAATTTAATATTTGTGACATGACAAATACACAATAATAATTTTATACACCTGGGATCCTGGGCTAGTTTCACACAAATAGAGAGTTGGAGATTTTTAAATTTAGCAGAATATATTTAATATAGCCTTTTTCTTAATAAGATAGTAAAATATTTTATGTAAGTAGTATTTCCACTGTTGTATTAGAGTTAGTTTCTCAGCCATGCAGAGAGAAGCTGCTAACTATTCATACCAATAACAGTCAGAATTAATCCTTACTAGTTTGGGATTCTGATACTTTCATAACTGGGCACTCAGTTGCATCGTTATGCTTATAAAAAAGTAGCTGAAAGAAAGCCCGTGGAAAGAGTTTTTTTTTTAAAGAGTGTTTGGATGCTTCAAATATTTGTGATTTCTGATTCATTTGCTCAAGTTTTGTGATTGGTCCTTTAAATTCGTGAGTAAAATGTGTTTCTTGGCTGCTTGCATTCAAAGGGAAATGTCCTTTATATGTCCTATAAAACAAATATGGAGATAAGATCCATGTAAATCAGCTCAGATCCACTTAAGGGAACTTGGAACACTTGAAATCTATCCTGCTTGCCAGCAGTTGATTGTAGAGGTAACTAAACTTGAGGAAACTAGATGAAGTTATGGAGCTATACTTACAGAAATCAGACTTATATGACAGAAGTATTATCTTTCCACATTCAGAGATGCAGCAGCGAGAGCTGCTCCGCCCCCAAATATGGTATCCAAATTAGGATTTTATGATGTGGATGGGTGGACAACTGGACAGGTAAAATATTGGTTGGATAGTTTAGCTCTAAGGGTAATGACTGATTGGTTGGTCACATGCTTCCTAGACACTAGCAAAAGGAGAGGGTTCTTTAAAAGAAACAAACCTTTCCAGATGTCACTCTGCTGAGGACAGAGCTTTACTTCAGGCCTGCTTTCTGTTGCAGCTGCTGTGGCTGGCCTTTGGCTGTGTCTTGAAACCCACTCAAGAAAATGAGTTGTGCTTTCTATCTTAGCAATGACCTGAAGGAGAACAGAGCACACTCTCATCAAATTAGCGGATGAAATCAACTTGGGGAGATTAATTAATACATGCCTGGGGGCAGTGCTGCAATTCAGAGAGACCTAGACAGGCTGGAGGAATGAGCCAACAGGAACCTTATGAAATTCAGTAAAGATAAATTCAGAGTCCTACATCTGGGAAGGAATAACCACTTGCAGTAGGTACAGGCTGGGGGTTGGCTGGCTGGAAAGCTGCTCTGCTGAAAAAGGCCTGGAGGCCTTGGTAGACACCAGGTTGAACATGAACCGGCAGTGTGCCCTTGCAGCAGAGGGCTAACAATGTCATGGACCGTACTATTAGAAGCCCTGGCAGTAGATCAAGGAAAGTGTTTATTCCCCTTTATTTAGCACTTATTAGACTGCATCTAAAAAACTGCATCCAGTTTTGGAACCTCCAAGTGTTGATAAATGGGAGTGAGTCCAATGGAGGGCCGCAAAGATGGTCCAGGGGCTGAAATATTTGCCTTGTGAAGGAAGGCTAAAGGAGCTGGCCTAATTTAGCCTGGAGAGGAGATGGCTTTAGGGGAAATCTTATACAGCCTTTCAATACTAGTGAGAAGATCATCAGGTAACAGAGCCGGGCCCATGGCAGGAGGACAAGAGGCAACCGATGTAATTTGAAATGGGTGAAGCTCTAAGTGGGTATAAAGAACTTTTCACTTGCTCTAGAGTCAAGCATTAGAACAGTCTGCCCAGAGGGGTTTTGCATTCTCCATCCTTAGAGGTTTTTCAAGACCAGATTGTCTTAAAAGACTAGCAACCTGGTCTGATTTCACCACTCATTCTGCTTTGAATGTTGGACTAGATGACCTTCAATAGTCCTTTCCAACCTGGATTACTCTATGATTCTAAGATGTTGCTTTTCTAAGTTAGGCATTTTCTAATCAAACCTGTTACAACATGTGACCTGTTGCAGGTCTGACTTCCCTGAAAGAAATGTAACTTCATGGATACATACAAAATCATAGACTTGTTGGCCTGAAATAATCAACAGGTGATTCTTTGAACACTTGTTATATGTAAGCAGGTCCTGGGATGGGACACAGCAAGAGAAACTGAAGGGAATTCATGAGAAAAGATAAAATGGCAGCAAAGGGGAAAGGAAATGGAAGTGGTGAAGAAGCAGAAGGCAAGGCAAATATAAAAAGGCAAAGATGTTGAGTATAGTGATGAAAATTTACTTGCTCAAGGAAGATAGAAATTACCCTGCCTTGCAGTTCTCCTCTTTTGCTGGCCCAAGGAAAGTGTCATGGGATGTCCTTCTCTCAAACTTTCAACACAGAAATCTTAGCATAAAACGAGAAAGGTATTTCATTAGAAGTAGATTGCGTTAAGAATATCCAATCTTTCAAGGCATGCTTGACAGCCTTGAAATTGAACTGAATTTGCAGAAATTAGAAAAAAAACAAACACTACCGCCCCATGCCCCCCCCCCAAAAAAAAACCCCAACAACAACCTCCAAACAAACAACCCCACACCCACAAACCAAAAAGACTTGAGGTTTTGCTGCTTGCTTATGTCCTTAGCTTCTCTGAAGACTGGTTGCTCTGTAATGGCTCTTGTCAAATTAAAAATATTTTTCTCTTATTACTTGATTACTTCCCTCCCCCAAGTTGTTCTTTAGTAAGTTGTTCTTATTGCAAAACAGTGTGATAAATTCCCTCTAGTAGAGGCATCAAGCTGGGGAGAGAGACAGTCACAACTGATATTTCTTAGAACACATTTTATTCACTAAGCTGTTGTTAATGTGATCAGGTTATTAACACCAAATAACTCTTCACACAACACAGTCACTTATTCACTTGTATAGTTAGTTCACTCAAAGAGTCATAAATTTCCTCATAGTTACCTGAGAATAAATGTCTGACTTGCAGTCTGTTGTTGATGCTAGTGTGTGCCAGTGGCCTTGTACAGATAGAGCAGACTCTTGGTGATGTATTTATCGGTTCTTGCAGATCCAACAACCTCACTGGTCTGTGGAGTTTATCAGCCCATGAAAACGTTGCACACTACTTCATCAGCATATGTATTCCCTTTCTTTGGCCTGTTGTTTTCAGGAAACTGTTTCTCCATACAAGCCTAGATGCTTATAGAAGCCATTCACGCCAACGCACATAGAAAGGGCCTTTCTGACAACAGGATACATTCTTTGCTTAATCATAGCTTGGAGAATTGTAGAAATTAGTGTTCAAATTTAGTGGTTTTGACCAACGTGGAAGCCAGGGATTAAAGGGTTCTCTCTACAGGTAATTAAAAATTGTTTAGAAAACAATGCATTAATCTAAATGTCTAAGTGTAGGGCAGTGGCTTTCAGTTTGTAGTCCATGCATTCTCCCGGGTCACGTTATCTAACATGTCAACACAAGTGGGTATGAGGAGAAGCAGTCTCTAACAACGCCCTCTTTAACCATTGAATATTCTAATGGGATTTGCAGTTCCTTTGGAAAATTCTTGCAGGTCTACCACATGGTAGAGATTTATTTGCTTTTTGAAATAGCTTTATAATTCTCAGGCTGTAGCATTCAGCCTCTGCCTGTAGCTTTGCCAGGTGCAGCTTTACTGTTGCTTCTGCATTTGTGGGAAAAGCTCTTCTATCTGCATAGAATAAAATCTTTATAATTCCCAACTTTGCACTTTATTATATAGATTATTTCATGGAATCATCTGTATGTTAAAACTAGCGTGCATGAATCTTTGCCAGTGAGTTTGTGGGGCCTTAGCCTTGAAAAACCAGAGATACAAAATCCATGGAAAAACTAAGTCTAAGACAGAAACGCCATGAATGCTGGTTGAAATGGATCTAATGCCACTTTTACTGATACATTAGAAAAACTGTATTGGGGACACAGCTGTAAAAGCCCATTTCACGTATCAGAGCATCTTGGATCAAAGTGACTTAATCTTGGTGGGTTATCTGTGTTTTTGAGGACTTGCTCTAAACTTGAGAATATAGCAACATTAGAAATGAGCAGACATGAATATTTATTAAATGCAAGCTCAAAATTAAATTTATATATATGTTTTGTACATGTTACTCTGAAATGCCACAACCTATCTGGAAATATGAGGTACAGCTCTAATTGTGATGCTTTCTACCTAGACAACAGTGGTCATGTGATTGATCTGGTAAATGATCAGCTACCAGATGTCAAAATATCAGAGGAAGACAAAAAGAAGAACCTTGAATTACTAGAAGAGGCAAAGAAAGTAAGCGAGAGGTTTCTAATGCGCAGAGGGAGAAAGTCAAGAAGCAGCCTCCCGGAGTCGCCAACAGGTAGATGCAGGTTCTGAAAACAAGACTTTATATTCTTCTCCAAAGATCTGCAAAGGCACATACAAGCATCTCCTGTAATGCATATATTTCTACTGTATACATACACTTTGCTAATTTGAAGTAGGACTTTCATTTACCTTTGAAATGCCAATTCAAAACGAAGTTCTATCTTAAAATTGGTTTGCTGCTTTCTGGAGGAAATTAAATTTTCCTTTTTTTTTACTAAATTCCTTGTGAATCCTTCTCTTGTGTCTACTTTTCTGCAGTGCTTACAGTATCAGAAAACTTAGGAGAATAAGGATTCTGTGTATTGACAGAATTGTATTAGTTTGTGGCAGGTATATGAGATAAAACCTTCTCTAAGTTCCTAATTGTTAAGTATAACTTGTCAGGTTGTGGACAAACACATGACTGATAACTATTTGATTCATGTTTTAATCTTAGCTGAATTTTAAAAATTCAGAAGCTACAAGCCTAGAAAGTAAAATTACCTTTTGTTTTTGTTTTTGTCTTTGTTTTAATGAAGCAGTTTCCCCAACACTTAGTCCTAAAGTTTCACCAGTAGCATCTCGGAGCAACTCTCTCACTCTTCCAGTTCCATCAGGTAAAATGATGTATGCAGGCTCAAACTTTACCTTGTAAAAGGCAACCAAAAATATGGGGTTTGGTATCTCTTGAGGAAAAGTCAAAATCTGCAGACTCAAGCATCTCCTCCTAAATATGACAAAGCCCATGAATGCCCACAGTATATATTCTTTTTAATTGTATTTTGTATTATTATTTTTTTATTCCTGTGATGCTGCTAAGTTATATGTTCTATTTTGTTATTCTTTTCAATAATGGACTTTTGATAAGCTTTCATGATCTTTCCTTTACTATATTTTAGATAGGGTTTTTTCCTCCTTTTTAATAGTATTTTCCATATTTAAATTTTGTCCTTAATATATTACATGGAACTGTACGTGTATGTGTTTGCTAATGCTGTAGTAGTAAAAATTTTGAGCAAAACGTCAGAATATGCCCTAATTATGTGTATGTCTTTCTAGGATCTGATGTATGCACAACCACTGGTGTCGAGTCAGTATCTCCAGGGCAGGTAAGAAAGAGCTGAATAGTCTGCACAGTAACCGGGTTATTACAGCACTATATTACACTATGCTGTCCTGACAGTCCCTGAGGAAAATGGGATGTTTTGAATACCATTTTATATACCAAGATTGCATTATTGATAGGTTTTCTCTGCAGAGTGAGGGACTAATAAATGTTAACTCTGAAGACAAAAATCCATGAGGTAACGAGCACTGAAGGTGATCATGGGGATCTGTTAAGTGTAGAAAATGGAAAAAGTTCCAATATAATCCTAACCTATGGAAAAAATAACCCCAAAAGTTACTTCATAAATATATGTGACAAGCAGTGTAAAAGTTAAGAGATTCAAAGTTTATCCGTTAGTATCTATATCTAACATTTGCAGCATAGATGTGAAAGGTAAGGCAACTTTTTCCTTCCATTTTTGCTAGAATAACAGAACTGTGAAAGAGGATGACAGGCAAACTGCAGAGGTAAGTGTTTCATGTTAAGTGTCGAACAAAATTTGCCTGTGTGTCTTAGCACACATATGACTTATTTATGTGATTAAAGAGTCTAAAAGACTGCTCACTGAGTGAAAAGAAAAATGATACTGCTCTAAGAAATTGTGAAGCACCTGGAAATATGGTGAAGGACAGTGGTTACAGCTAGCCTTTACATCCTATCATGCACCCTGCTCTAGCTCAATTAAAATCAATATACTAAATACCTTTATAAGTAAAGTAAAAATATCTACAATAGCAACTCCGGTGTATGCTGGTGTTTTAGACAGACATCCTCTTCCAGACTCCTTTGGTTCAGTGGAAGAGGTTACTCTACTTTGTGTTCCACACCACTGATGGGATGTTACTGCTCCACACAACTATTGGTGGAACAGTTTATATGAGTGCTTCCTAATATATTTTAGGTAATATCAGATGGCCCTTTAAAGAGATTTTGCTGTGAGCGGATTAGGCAATACTTACAAAAAACAGTACGGCAGGAGAATTTTGGATCAGTAACTATAAAGGAAAGGAGTAGCAACATATCTAAGGCAGAGCCCACAGTTAGATTGTATGTTGGTTGCCTTGAATTGCTGACACAGGTGCCCTTAGATGAAATGCAGATTCTGTACCAAAGCAGCCAAGGTATAGGCACACATTCTTTTTGCCAGTTCTCCCGTAGAGATTGCAGCCAAATTATAATCTATAGTGCTGCACACAAAGTAAGAAGAGAGAAATTACAATGTGTGCTTTAACTTTGTGTACAAGCCCATGCTCTTTTCCCTTGGGAGGTGAGGAACTAACAGAAAACAATCAAAGGAAAGAAACAGTGCTATAAGATACAGGGCTAAAGGTGTGTATTCAGACAAACCTTACATTAAGATGATGAGAAACTTGACTATATGAGGATTGCCATAATGGACTCTGGAATGGGAGGAGGTTATCTCAAAAGTTCAGAGAAGAGATTCCCAGGTCAGTGTTCTTTCAAGTGCCTTTTAAAAAATATTTCTCTTGTCAACAGCACATGTTTAAAAGCATATGTCACTGCAAAGGAAATGGCTTTTTACAGTGAAAATCTGTCCTTGGGCAGGGAAAAGAGGAATCTGCTCTTATTTCTCTGTTTTATGAGTGTCCCTCTACTTTCAGAATGCTGCAAAAGGATTAAATGATCGAAGGCAGAATGATCAAAGAAAGATTTCTCAGGGAAGATTGGTTCCTCGTTCTGCTGGTTTTGAAAACTCCAAAGAGAAGCTCTCAGAACAAAAAGAAAACTTTGATCCACGTAAACATATGGATACTTTACCTAAATGCTCCGCTTCAGGTGGTGATGGTGGCAGAACATCTCTTAACACTTGCATGAATGTTTGTGAAAATGAACTTGGAAAATCATTCCTGAAGAAAGCAAATGATGTTCCTTTAAGAACTCATCTACCAGGACCAGGAATAGGAAATATAGACTCAAAGCTAAAAATTCCTGTTCCAGAAATGAGGGACCATAAAGTTTCATGTAAACCAGAATTTAAACTCTGTGGACTGCGTCCTCCTCTACTACGGGCTGTATCATGGGACAGCTTGGAGCCTGGACAGAAAGACAGAACACCTTTAAAATTACCATCTGAGGAAGATAAAAGCTTTGTTGTTGGTAATAAATCCAGCAATCAATTAAAAGCATTCAAAGACCTTCAAATCCAAGTTCAACCGGTTCGAATGCAGAAATTGACAAAGCTCAGAGAGGTGAGTCCTAGTCATCAGCTGTATCCTGGTTTAAAGTTATTTTCATATCTTACTAAACTTTCAGCTTGCTCAGCGTTATTTTTATCGTTGCAAGAAATACAGTTTCAGCAAAATCAATACAGTATTGTATCCTGCTTTTCCTTTGCAACTTTAGTAAATTGTATCCTTTAAGTGAATTCTGTGGAATTATTCTTAGCTCTCTTCAAATACGCATCAAGTGCACTATGGCTTCTTCAGTATGCACAGATCCATGTGCATATACTTGCGCGTGCAGGTTTTGGCCCCAGAAAAAAAATGTCATACTGGTGTCAAGAAAGTACTAATTGCTTTCATTGTGACAGAAAGGTGAGTCTAAACGACAATATATCTCATCTTTTGCATCGTTTACATGACCTATAAACAGGAAGCAGTTGATTAACAGTCATTTGCAAAACATACTTAGGAGTAAAATGATCTATTTTCATTTCTGAAGAGAATTTTAGATCTGAAGAATCTTTTGGTCCTCAGGATGTAACAACATTCTCCTTAAAAGGGTTACTTATGCTCTTTTACTTCCTTTGCTTCCCTGTGCTATGGTTTTTCTGCTTCTTCGGAATGTCCTGAGACCCAGAGGGTCTCACAACATATTGACTAACTGATTGATTTCTGTATGAGGGCTGAGACCTGCAATAAACAGAAATCTTTAACTGAAGTTTGGAGATGGTTACTACACTCTTGTTTAAGGGTGTACAAGCCTCTGCATATCATATACTATTTGTGAACCCTTGGATTTAAAAATCACTTTTACTTTGTTCAGCTGAGTGTTTTTGAGTCCTGTATTGGTTGGCATTCTCCCTTCTAAGGGCAGTAGTCCTGTCATCCAAGAATTCTAGCCTTTGCAGTAACATTACATTTGCAGGATCTCGGGGGACAGGAAATGTTTTGGTATGATTTTTTGCTTATTGAACATTCTCAGAAAATGTCTGAAAATGTTCAGTTTTAAAACTGGGTGTTTCTGAAAGCAAGGGCAGGTAGAGGTTGGCCAGATTAACAGTTCCTAATTCTAACATGGTGCAAATCTGTCATCTTCTTGAAGGACAGACTTGAACTATGAAATCTACAAACTAATCCATTGTTAAGTAATTGTCTAAATGATTGGTAAAAATTAAGAATTAAACCCTAAGAATTAACTAGCAAATTGAAAAAAATAAAGTAGAAATGTCAAATTATAAACCACCATCATAAAGCAACTACCATGTGTGTATGGAAAAAATGACCTTTGAAAGAAAAAAAAAAGTAGTAGTCACTTTCCTTAACAGCCTAATAAGAGTATTTTCTTTGACTGTTAATATCTTAAGATGGACATGGGGCTGACAGGTGGGGACCTCAGACTCTGCACTTGGGTTAATTTATTCCCATTGTATTGCTTGGGAATGGCAGCTTAGTGATTCATCTTTTCCTCTTTATATAACACATATTCTTATCATATATGTACTGGAAGTTTTGATTATAGGGACACTTAAGCCATATAATTTTGTAAGTCCTTAGAAGCTGTTAAGCAAAAATAATAGTTAGAATAAAAAAATTAATACAACATGATATATAATTCCAATTAGGTGAGATTTGAACTGTGTCTCCATTGGGAATTATTTACCTATAAACAAAAGCAGATGTTTGTGAATTTTAAACATATTTGAGAATATGAAAGTAGAAAATGAGATGGAAACATTAGATAACAAGGTTTAATCCTTGAAAGTACATTCTTCCCTACCTGTAAGGAATAGAGGCAGAGTACAATAACAGTGAAGTATTGACTTGCACCTGTATCATACTAAGCTTTCGTGTGAATACATTCTACTGAATAAGTCCAAGTGACAAAGTCTCATGTATCTGATTTTCTGGATTTTCTCTTCTGTCTTGGATACTTACTTATTACTATGGCTATATCTAAAATATTTTTTTTTCTCTCATTTCCTAAAACCCTCATTTACCACAACTCAATTTTTCTACTTGACTAAGGGGCACATGTTACAAATCTATGTTTGCATGACCAGGAATTTTTCCAAATAAGGCATCTATGAAATCTGAAATATGTAATATTCAAGAGCATATGTGTGAATGTACATGTATCCATGCAATGTAGCATCTGACGGTAACTTAATATAAATATCCACTATGTTTATTAACTAAAGTAAATGTTATATTTAGTGTTCACGTGGCAGGGATATTTAAATTGAAATTTCTAGTTACGTTACTTAGAAATGTTACTGTTTTTCTTAACAGGAGCATATTTTGATGAGAAATCAAAATTTAGTTGGACTTAAACTTCCTGAACTTAGTGAAGCAGCTGAACAGGAAAAAGGTGCAGTATCATAAAAGCTGGAAGGAGTGTTTCTTTGTTGTACGCTGATTTTTATAATTGACTAGTACGGAGGGAAAAAAAAAGTCTTTTTCTTCAATTGCAATAGTAGTTGTAATGAAGCAGTCATGGAGGAAGGTAGTAAATGATGAATAAGAGAGGCTAATAATGGAAGTATTTGAATTTCTTGATGATCTGAGCCAAGAAGATACTGTAGGTACTATTACAACCAAATGAAAAGATATGTACCTGGCCAGAGTCTAGCTTGTACTTAATAGATGGAGGACTGTCTCAAGTTTCAGTGGCTTTCTGAAAGAATGTTTCAGCAATGACGGATTGAATAGATTTGACCTCTGCAAGATATTGTGGCCATAAGGGTGAATTTGATGCTTGAAACTATAAACAAGAGATGGAATGCTTTATTCCTGCTTTTTTATTTTAGTATATGTGTGGCAAATATTGGAATGGCATGTTCACTTCTGGTCCACAGCTCTACGTCAATGTGGATAGGTAAGAGTAAGGCCAGAAAGGAGACATAAATGTGATTGAAGGATTGTGCGCGGTCGTGTGAGAGAGGGGGGGGGGGGGGGGGGGGGCGTAGATCAATTTGTATGATTTTTAATAAGAAAAAGGCTTAAAACTCTACATAAATGAGGAAACAGAAATCTGGCACCAAATGTGTTTTCCAATCTAACACAAGAAAATGAGATTTGATGTCTGTAGGCTGTATTCAGAAAGATTCAGAATGGGAACAAAGAGCAAAGATATAATCCTGAGGACAATTAAACAACTGGAAGAACTAAATAGCAGCAGTGCTGTGCAATCAATTGAATATATTTAAACCAAAACTGTTTGGAAGTAGTTAAATCAGAGCTTGTTCAGAGTGTTTTTAACTGAATTAAATTAACTGAAATGTAGATGGTTAATATGAAAGGAGCTGAAACTGATTGTTCAAGATTTGATCCAAAGACAATTTCCATTTTTCCTAAAGCAGTTCTTAGATTTACTTTGGAACTGTTTTATAAAGCCTTAAAGTTTCTGTCGCACGGGGAGATGTCCAAGATATTACTTTTCATGTTATCTCCGGAAACAGACTCATCTTCAGTCTGAATGATTAAAAGAGACTTCTTGTCCTCTTTCTGTATTTGGTGACTATATCTTTGGATTCTTAGGTATGGTAATATTATTCCTGTCACTCTGCTAAGAGATCATTTCCCAGAAATTATTTAGCAGGCTCTGTTTGAAAGTGTAAAATAGCCATTTTACCCGCCTGTTAAATAATTTTCGCAAATTTGAAACTTTTGAGGAAAACCTTATGAAAAGCTAGACATTATTTTATCCAGCTTTTCAATCAAGATCTCATGAGCATCACAAGCTTTTTGAAGTCTACTAACTTATCGAAATGATAGCCAGAACATGAAGAGTCAGCTCCTTGTCCTCAGTGGGGAGAAGAAGTTAGGGGTCAAATCCTTAGTTCATTTGTTAGGGAGACTTACTTCCTTACATTGTCATAAAAGCCACCCTGTGCTTTTTAACTGGAGTAGTAATTTTGCTTAAACAATAGGAAATAGCCAGCTACTTCATTATTACTGCTACGAATTAAATATACAGGCTCCATCATGTTTTGCTATAAATGCCAAGTTATTGTGATTATCTTAGTAAACGCAACTTTGCATCTACTGAAATTTAGGTAAGTGGGATATATTAGATCTGGAGACATTGTGATGTCAGGCTGACTTTTTATGGGGACATATGTGACTGTTCTTAAGTAAATACTGGAATTTTTAAATATAAAGGAAATGCACAGAACTAGAATGTAGCTAGAAAGAATCTCCCATTCTTTTCTGTCTTTTGTATTAATGCTCTCCACATTTACAAAATTTGAGCTTTTTCCCACTATTTTTTTTGCAAGTCTAAGAATCTTCCTGTTATGCCAGATGAACAGGAGAGCTGTACAAAGATATCTTCCTAAGTCTGAGATTCAGACTGGGGAACCTGACTTTCCTATAGGAGAGCCCTTCATTAAATTCTGGTAAGATAGAAGGACATAAGGGAATTATTATATATGAAATTAAATAAAATGAAAATAAAAAAGTTAAGTAACATGAATTTTTTTAAAAGACGTTTGAGCCATATCTTGGGCCTTATGAAAGTTACAGAAGTAGAGAATGCAATTATAATCTTTATGTCCTGTTCCAATCAACATGCAGTGCAAACAGGTACATGTTGTAGATTCATCACCATAAATGTTGCACAAACTCTGTAGTATAGTGCATTATACTAGACTTGGCAGGTGGCATTTAAAGCTTTAGAAAATAACAGTACTCTATTACAGAATCTAAGCTAAAATATTCCCAAAGTGGTGTAACTGTACTGGTAAAGCACAAATGCAAAATGTTAGGTTAGGTGTTCCAGTAATGAATTTGGGTTCAGTCTGAATTCTAGGAAAAATACTAATGCAACAATTATTTTTCAGTGCATTAGAGACTGTCAGAGTGCGTATTGCTTCAGTCTTTTTACATAAAAGATGACAGTTGTACTGATTACTTCTGTTGCCATTGCTTGAAAGGAAGACAGGGTATCTTTAGCATTAAAGGTGAGATGAGTGATGTATCACCATGTGCAATAAAGGAAGTAACGTTCTGCATGAAGGGATGGACCTTTTCTTGTTGTTCACTTTTGCTCCCAGTAGAGTTGGGGTGAAATCCTCATTGACTTTAAAAAGGACACAGTTGGGCTAAAAAGTCCTAATTGGCTCTGAGATGCTGACTATTAATGCATGACTTTTCAAATAACATTGAATTTTTTTTATCTGAAAATGTCTTTAGGCCCTTCGCCTCTCCCCTCTCCCACTGAAGAGGAAGAGACAAAGAACAGCTCTGATGTCATGCCCAGCATTCCTGATGTATTGCTGCGAAAACTACGAGTGCACAAATCACTTCCGGGAAGGTAAAAGCTCATTAGAAGTAGAAAGACATCATCCGGGGGAAAGCACACTGATGGCTTCCAGTGAACTTCCTTTATGGAGTTCCAGTCATAGGGCATCCATATAAGTAGAAAAATTGCTGCATCTTAAAACCTGCAACACAGATTTTTCTGAAAAAATTTTGGGGAGTGCGCCAACTTCAAGTAACTGGCCAACTTTTTAAATTAGATTGTAAGTTCTACAGAAAAAGTTTGAAACCTAACTTGCATGCCACAAGTACATTTTTATACAGATTTTTCTACTGGTCTGTCCACTCCTGGTTTTCAGGATTGCTGCTGCAGATATAAATTCATGTTGAAAATGTTAGTATTTCTTTCCCCCAGAAAAATAATCAGGCCAGATAATGCTTTCCAATGGTAAAATTTGGGCATGTAAGAATTCTGCAGGTTTTCTACAGGTGATGATTTTTCAGGGAAATTGAGTTTATTTTGCAATCATAGGTGAAGGACTCCCTGGCAAATTCCCTGATCTTGGGCTGTGCAAGTACACATTTATCAACAGATTGCTTAACACCTTCTCCTTTTGCTCTTATGCAATCTGAAACAGTACGTCTGCATGTTATAGATGCGTAGGGTAGCACCATACAAGAGATCATTAGAAACTAGAGCTATTGTTGCACAATGCAATGTAACTATAGCAAGGGAATTCTCTGGTCCATACTCTTCTGAAGTGGAGTCTTAACAGACTATACCTGCCAGGCGTTTGTCCAGACCTCTAGAAATACCAATTTTCATTCTAATTTGAGTTTACTGCTGTCCAAGCTTAACATTTTCTCGACAGAATTTAAGTGGCATTTTCCTTTTTAGGGGGAGGTTTGTGTTTAAAAGGATACAGAAGTCCATAACTTCAGAAAATATTTTGCTCTGGCACAAGAAATATATAGGGAAAAAAGCTCAAATGAATCATTTATTACCACACACCTTGCACAGTTTGCACCACTTGTAACTTTAGAGACTGAGCATATTTTATTTTGTATTGCATTAGAATAAAGCTAAGCCTCTTCCATATTTCTGCATAAGCCTTTTCTTTGAGAGAAATAAAACCATAAAAAAAAAATGCTTAGTAGCCATTAAAACAATCCCGAGCACATTTTGCCAAAACTATTCCTAAATTCACTCATGTGTTTTTATACTATAAATGCCACAGGCCTTCAATCATTTGAAGTAGTCAATATGTGTTCTCTGTGCAGATGAAATTAATATTTAACATTTGTTGTGAAGGAACTGTTGTATACAACATTTTATGTAAACGAATGCATGAGGTGAAGAAGTTCTAAGACACCATTGCTTGATTGTAATCAAATACTGAAAAAGTAATTTCTTAGCTAAGTACAAAATAGGGAAATGCTGAACTGGCTTTGAGGATCAGACAATATAGAGATCTTCTGTTTTTCAGGTAATATTTTTTTATCAGTTGGCTTAATCTATTGAATAAATACACACATAACTTTTTACTCTTAATATAAATTTCTCAGAATGTTCCCAGCCAAAGAAAGACACGAATTTTATCAGTCTGTGCTGTGATATGTAATACATACAGATGCTTGAATATTGCTCCTTCTAGTAGGCTTCCTCTGAGAATAACATTAAGTAATATGAATACTAATACTTTAAGCACAAAATGGTTTTCCAACACAAGGGACACACTGGCCTCCCTTCTTCTAGTCACTACTCTGTTATTCTACCCAACAAGAAAAATCTGCTGCTTTTTGATGCCAGATGCATTGATTTCTATATTTGGGATTAATGATGCAATGAATATTGCACTAAATTTGAATTTTCTGAAAGTATAATGTCTGCACAGTACATGATACTGTCAACCACAACTCCAATCGCTGGCATCCACTAGAATTTGTATGTACAGCTCCTGTCATTTCTTTCAGATGTTTCTCGTCTCTGTTCACTGGCATAAAACTGAAATAGCTCTCTGATGTTTTGGATCAATTACAGGGAATAAGAACCTGTAAATTCACATGGGGTGACTGCCTTTAAGGGAAATCTTGCAACATAATATTCTGTCTATCTCATTTCTTTTATAGTATTCTATGAAACTGCATTTTGGTAACTTTTTCTAGTTTTTGTATAGTCAGTAATTTTTCTTGTGGTGGAAAACTCATAAAACTCAAACATGTATTTTGTAAGTGTCAGAATCATGGTCAGAGTCATTGTTAGCTAACTTGTAACAAAGATAGCAGCCAAAACAGGATAGCTTAGTATACAGTGAGCTGGATTTTGAATTCTGGCCATCTGTGATTATCTGTGATCATCATCTTCATGAGGTTTCAACTGTTAACAGAAGGAAAACAGGTAAAGATAATCATAGAATAGAATCATAGAATGGTTTAGGTTGGAAGGGACCTTGAATAATAATCCAAAGTATAGCATATTGTCACTCGCAACTCCAAAAATGTACCTTCTGTCTTGCTCTTGTACTCACAATTTATCACAATGTAGTGCACATAGCAGTATTTGCAGTTGCCAGAAACTTTGGTATGTTTTTGCCAATACTCAAGTGATACTGTGCTGTTGCTTTAAAAAAAACCCATAGGGTTTAGCCATAACAAGTACAATTGAATTAATTAAATACTGGTTTCACCAAAAGAAACCATAAAATATTTAAGGGGAGGATGTCTTTTGTTGTTCTTTTTGAGTGAATATTACAGTAGCTTTGTGTTTAGAGGCAAAACTAATTAAAATGTGAATTTTTTGCTTTTATTTCTAGCTCCCCTCCACTTACTGAAAAAGAAGTTGAGGTAAGTATGTTCTTAAACTCGTTATTTTAGACATATGCCTCAATTTTAAGTGGTTACTGTAAGTTTAAGGGTGGTTATTAGAACCAGGCAATGGGGGGGCATGTGTGGTGTGTCCGAAAATATTTCTCAGAAAAAAAACATATTGAGCTCAATCAAAATCACAATTTTATGAAATATGGGCAATTGTCCCAGGCAATATAAAATGTAAAAAGACTTGGAGTAGAAATAAGCAAACCACTTGTTATGCATTCTTTTTAATAAAATATGCATTGATTTTGGAAATTATTATAATATACTTAAAGCAGTTAAAATTTGAGATTAAATGAGACCAGAAATTAAATGAGTTAAATTGCATTTTTGTATTGGCCAATAGGAGCTTTGGGGCAGTTTTTGATGATATCTTGAAGTTAGTTTACAGAATTTTTACTTTTTCAGTTCAAGCCGATAATTTTTTTTTGTAGGTTGCTCTTTAGCTTGTTGACTTTCCTTCTTCTTTTTTTTCACATACTGGTGAAGAAAAAGATCTTTATTTACATAGCTCCATTCTGATGGAACTGTTGGTGCCTGTGCTTTGCAAAGTATTAATCCTAAGAAATAATGTATCTGGTAAAGAAAGAAACAATCTTTAAAAGCAGGGTGCAAGAAAATAAAAATGTTAGCACTTAATCTTTTGCTGGCTTCAGTGGTAGGTGTTTATCGCTTAGGTAAAACAATGCTAATGGTGAGCTCATCCCTGGACTTCCTCTGCACAGACTATCTGTTTAAAAACCTTGGGGACCCTTGGAGGAAGTCCAGCTAGAAAACAGATCCATTGTGATTCTGATAGTTCTGGTAGGCTACTTCCTTCATTGTGTCTCTGCTCTACTGATCTCCCAGAAAAACATTCAGAAAAAGGGGCAGCAGCACATTTATTCATATTTTAGAGGAAGTAAAGAGAAGTGATTTTTGAAACAATTAAACTTAAAAAATATTTTCAATTTTCTGTTTCAATACTTATTTAAGCACTTATTTAAGTTTGTTAAACACATATCTTATTCATAAGTTGTTATTGGAAGTTTACTTTGCTGTCACACGTACTTAAAAATGCCCCTTTTTAATCCAAACAGAATGTATTTGTACAACTTTCCTTGGCCTTTAGAAATGATAGTTATACGTTGGAATCTAGAATTAACCAAGCAGAGAGAGAAAGAAATCTTACTGAAGAGAATGCTGAGAAGGAACTGGAAAATTTTAAAGCAGCCATTACGGTAAGAAAACAAATAATGCTTTTTCTGAATGATAGCGTACATGAAAGTGCACACACATTTGAACTATTTGTGGCTATGCTTGCTTGTACCTATTTTAAATTCAGGCCCAAAGCTTAATTTTCTGCTGTTAGAAGTCCTTACCGAAGCTGCCTACCACTCTACACAAGAGACAGTGTTTTCTGCCAGAGTGGGCCACCATTGCTGGGAATGCATAGATGATGTTGCCCTACGTCTAACAGAATTCAGGAATAAATACTATGAATTTGCTGTTTAATTCTTGGAATGAGCCTGTGACAAACCTAAGAGCATTCAGAGCTGCAATTTGGGCACCGATCCATGCTTTCTTGGGCAAGACCTTCTTTAGCAGTAAATTTGAGGTGTGCGGTTAGGTGAGATACTGAAATGATCTGAAGCCTGAGTCTTGAGATTTGTGACTTGAAAGACTTCTTAACTGCAGATAACAGAAGGCAGTATAGGAAAGGAAACGGTGAGGATTACTTAAGGAATACATGCAATCTCAGGATCAGGTTATGGGCCTGAATACTCTTTCATGTTAGCTGCCCCTGATGTTCTTTTATTAGCAGTAATTTTCAGTCCTTGCCAGCTTTCTCTGGATTTTCTAACTGAAATGACAAATACGTCTTTGAGATGTGACAACTTACATGCTGCACACGTTTTTGTGCAAAAAAGGAAGGGACGCCTAGATACCATGCTTCTAAATGAAATACCTGTAGACCCAATTCGCATATTACAAGGAGGCGCTGCCATACTTTTGAGAAATAGTTAGGAGAACATATGATTCTCCCATTTACTTTATCAAGAACATCATCAGGAAAGAAAGGATACAATTTTAAAAAAAAAGAAGGTATTTACATCTTTTCATCTGGAATTTCAAATCTGAAAAAAAAAAAAGTTTTGAATATTTTGCTGCTTTTCCCTCTGTTCTCTGTTTTTTAAAGAACAGTCAGAGACAACCTAGTAAATCTCAGGGGTTTATTTATTATAACATTTTGTATGCATGCACATTTTTACAACTAGTGTATAAGGACTCTTAAAACTGAAAAAAAAAAAGTCTGTTAGACTTGACATGTGTTTCTCTTGATTAGGCACTGAGGACCATGTTGCCAGCATGGGACAGATATGATCAGCTTTTTCCTCCTTTATGCAGTTCACATGCTACAGTCTGGCTTTTACAAGCTTTTTAATGTAATTTATAACAAAATGGAACCTGTCATTCATATAAAAACTTTTGTTCTGTACAATTGAATGAACTAACAAGCAATTAAATTAAGTCACGCCTTCTGTATAATCTGTATCGTATTAGACATAGACCTGTTCTAATCTCAGTGGGAGGTTATCTTCATTTCTGTAGGACAGGCAGATGTTATATGGCTCAATGACAGTTTTACCAGTCTTTGTGATTTTTTTTTATCAATTTTGTGATAATCGATGTTTTATTCAAAAACCCAACTTCAAGACATGAACTGATTTACACGAACATCAGATTTGTTTGAGAAAATACGCAGGTTACAGTTGCCAAGAAAAACCTGAAAATCTGAAATTCTGTGCATGTTTTTCTCAGATTCCCTTGTGCCTCCTTGGGTCTTGCAGTCAAATTTTGGCTGGAATTTAT
Organism: Charadrius vociferus; assembly: GCF_000708025.1. Taxonomy (NCBI): domain Eukaryota; kingdom Metazoa; phylum Chordata; class Aves; order Charadriiformes; family Charadriidae; genus Charadrius; species Charadrius vociferus. The sequence goes on along the minus strand of NW_009650173.1, from coordinate 18,771 downwards.
TATCACACTACCTTCAGTGATAAATAGGTTTAAGAATTTTTTGTAGTCGTCGTTTTGCAGCTGTTGTTGTGGCAGATTCATCAGTCTCTTGGCTGTATTTATATAGCAAAGATTTGCAATACAAATGCAGTTTCTCAAATGACTACTCAAAGTTACTGCACATCACTCCCTTCTTTTGAAGGAGGGGAGAAAAAGAGGAGGAGGAGGAGAGGTTATTCTTTTCACACATCATTTCAATGCGTTGACTTACTCTTGCAGTAACACAAGTGAGGGGTTGCAGACAACTGGGGCATAATGCAGCTGGTCAGAGGGAAAATTGTGTGAATGGCAAAACAGTGATTAATTGCTTAAGACAGCCTCATTGCCAAAACTGGTGCATCCTGAAAATGCACTTTGAGAATATAGGAATCATCCAGCATCACAAAGTCTGCCTGTAAGTCTGAACCAAATTCTATCAGGTTTTCTCATATCAAACTTTTCTGTCAACAGAAAACTCATTCAATGTAGAGGTGTTCACTAAGGCTTTGACTAATATAACATCTAAATTCTCTCTTGCTTTTGGTAACTAATCCCAAGGAAGTTACATGCTTTGATGCTTTCCAGTATTAGTGTGAGCTATAAAGTGACTGTATGAATCCAGCGCATAAATGTGTGTATTGATTGACAAAAATTGGCTAAGAAATTGCAATTGCCATTTGATTTACAAGCCATATTATTTTTTATTATTCTTTTACTTTTGGAATGCTTGATACTATAATGTCTTATTTTCCACATAAGTGAAGTAATATGGAACTGAAAGAGAATAAATGGCCTTTGTAACACCTTGTGCCCAGCAAATTAAAATGTTCTTTGTGTTTTGGCAATCATTTGTAGGTACTAGTTCAAATAAACTTGGCATTTGTAAAGGTCACAGGTAGCAAGGACTGACTCATCATTAAAGGAAAAGTATTGCAAATGTGCTTGGCCCTCTTTAACTCCTTGAAAAGTGTGCCTGCAGTATGCAGTGAAGCACCATTCTGAAACAGAGCAGCAGCACTCTCTGGGTTATATCTGCTGGTAGTGGTGGCTCTTCTCTGGGGCTAACTTGTCCATGCGTAGTTGTGCCTACACATCTCTAGCCCACTTCTGTGGCTGAATGAAAAGGGGCAAGACATGACAATAAAGCTTATGTATTTTCACTTCAGTCTTCAGCTCACTTATGGCATCACTATGAACACAGAGAAGCTTACCAGAAGCTCTTGGAGGATATTGCTGTTCTGCGGCGCTTAGCTGCTAGACTATCTAGTCGTGCTGAGATGGTTGGAGCCGTTCGCCAGGTGAGAACATCCTTGTGTCTAACACGTATCCTGGCTGCACATGTTCACTCCTTCTCTTTTTCAGTCATAGCTGGAGGTTATATTAGCCCTTTGAATTTTATTTGTCATTTTGACAGATTAAAGATTTTTATTGTAGTGTCAGATAAGACAGCATTTCAGTCTGGAAATAGAGTTCAAACAGAAGAGGATTATCCATGAAGCCATTCAACGTCTGTGCAATAGGAGCATATATATAATTCAGAACTATAGCTGCATCACAAGAAACTTAATTAAAATCAGCACAGCATGAGTAAGCTGACTTTTCTGGGTCACAAAGCTCATCTAGTTCAGTCACCTTCCTTTGGCAATAGCTTAGTCAGACAACTATAAAGCATATAAGAACAGAACAAGTATAAGTGAGAACACAGCAATACCCTCCCAGGTTCAAGACTGTTGCCTCTTCCCACTAAAGTAACAAGACTGATGCCAGTGACTAAGACCTTCAAGGGTTTGAAAACAAATGTACGTATACCACATAACTAGTAAGACAGGCACACAGACAGACTTGTAATATATATATATATTGTAAAACATGACAACATAAATTATGATATTCTGTGGATATATATGAATGCATGTGCATTTTTGTTCCAATTAGCCTAGGAATTTTTTTTCATGGATGTACCAATATTTCTATAAGAACAACCATTCCAGATTTAGCCCTGACAAGGAACATACACATAGAGGCAAATGATCTGTTTGAGAAGTGTAGTGTTTACCTGAGTATTCCCCTCTTTTCTTCCTTAGGAGAAGCGTATGTCAAAGGCAACAGAAGTAATGATGCAGTATGTGGAAAATTTGAAAAGAACATACGAAAAGGATCATGCGGAACTAATGGAGTTCAAGAAACTTGCCAATCAGAATTCTAGCAGAAGCTATGGTGCATCTGGTAAAAAAAAAAAAAAATTGTTTGTCTTGCCTCTATACAGAGAGATGTTGGAGCTATTAGGGCTAAAAAGTGAAATATCATGAAACCTGTTCGTGAAGTTCTGATCTACAGGAGTAGATTTCAAAAAGTTATAGATGTAACAGTTAAAATATTTAATATAAGCCATACTTAAGGCTATAGCACAGTAATTTAAAGTCACTGTTACTTACTGAATTTTGATGAGATCCAATGACATTTTCATTGGCCTCTTGCACATATGTGTAGCTTGCACAGTTTTAACACAAATACCTCTTATGTGACAGATGATGGCAAAATTTCATTATTAAAAGGATTTTTTCTTTTTTAAACCTTTTCTTTCCTAGTTTACTGGAAACTGAAATATGAGTATTTTCTTTTGCAAAAACTTACATATAGAAGCAAATAGTGGGCTTTTGCCTGGTCTCAGTAAAGACAGTAATGGTTCAATTTTTTCACAATTATTTCAGATTTCTTCTGGAGGTGTAACTGAGACCAGAACTGTATGACAGATAAATATGCAGTCACTGCAGACCTTGTATAAATGTGCTATATCAGAGTTTGAAATATTATTAATTAATTTTATTAATTTATTAATATTATTTATATATACTCTTATAGTCTAAGACTGGTTTTTTATCTAATATTTTTATGCAGAAGATGGAGTACCTCGCTCATCTAGATCCATGTCTCTTACTGTTGGAAAGGTATTTCTACAATATAAAGAAAATGAAGTGAACATTTTATGTAGTGAAATTTCTTTGTCTACATACACCCACTTTTATAGGTTGTGTTCAAAACAGTGCTAGTAAATCCTCAATATTGTTCATGTAATTTAGTGCAAGTGCTTTGTAAGTTTGGATACATGATGAAGTATGACTTTGTGCAATAATGATAATGCTTGCTGTGAAGCTATAAATAATAAAAGGACGTATTTATTTAAGAATAATTGTATTCCAGGCCACATACCTGTGCTCCAGAGAGTGGCTTAGGTCCTATGTTGTATTCTGGTTCCTCAGTGAGGAAGCTGAACATTGGATCAAAACTTACTATATGATTCAGGATTCCATGATCATACCATTTTTGTTATCTTAAGAATTATATCATGTTCAGAGTAGCTTAGATGTAAATAGTTATTTTTAAGTGGGGGTCATTTTTCTTGTTTGGTTTGACAAAGCATTCAGCATGAGAGATTATTTCAGATTGTTTTGGCCTGACCAATTAATAAGTTTAACATGGCCAGTGTTCCATTTCTGCAAAACTTCCAAGTGTTGGAGATCAAGTTTATTACAAAACTTCCTAAAACAGCCAGTGATTTGAGACAGCCGGGTCCCAATGTAACCATTATGAAATTTGGTGGTCAAAGGCATTATATTCTTTCTATTATTTCTTTCTGTATTTTTATTTGCTTGGGTTGTAGTTCTTTAGGTTTAGTTTGTTCCTGCTACCTCTGAGTGCTGGATAGAAAGAATTAGAGTACAGAGCGTGCTGAGGTCAAGACTGGATGTCAGAATGAGAACCAGAGAAGTTGAAACAGAGGTCGCAAAAAAAAGATGAAATTTAACTAGGAAAATTGCAAGTCCAAATAATAAAGAAGGGGGAAAAAAACCCAAACCAAACCAAACCAAAACACACTAGAATGGCCTGCCTAACATGGCTGCAGACTGTCCAGTATAGTTTTTCTGGAGGACATTAGATAAACCTCTGTCATTAATGAATAACTATAGTTGCTTTTGTCTAGAACCACGATCATAGAGTAGGTGACTCCTTCTATATATTTAGTAAATCTGTGTTTAACTACTTTCCTGTAAAGTTACCTAGAGCAGACTCTTAGAAGTGTTTGCATGTGCACGAAGTTGAAGCTGTTAGATGCTATATGTGCTTGGATTTTTTTACTCAGTGGATTTCCCTAGATGTATGTCATAGGATGAAGTATTTGGCTACTTACCTAATGACAGCAAAACCTTATATGATCTATACTTGAGCTAGAATATATTGTGTAAAGCTAGCATGTGTTTATCATATAAAAAATTTCCATGGTCTTTGGAAAATGTAAGCAATGTCACATGATGCTAAATAGATGTCTAACAATTCAAGGATGGTGGAGAAGGCTCTGTTCTTTCACAGAGGGAATGGATATTATTGTTTCTGTTAGTTATCATTTGTAGGTTTAGAGATAATTAATATGTCATAGTGGGTTCAGTATATCATAATGGGTACATAGCAGGAGAAGAGTTTCGTGTGTAACTTCATTATTTGCCAGTCATTGTGACACTGGCACTTTTCCCAGTATCATTATACATCTGGTTTAACCAATATAATAGCCTCTAATAAGAACTGACAATAACAGCTCAGAACATATCTGTTGCGTGGCTTACAGTATTGGGCTTTCATTGTGGAGAGAAAAGTGTAGCATCCCAGTACACCACCTCATTTCACACTAAGCACTTGCCATACCAGACAGTATTAGAGGAAGTTTTGGGGAAAACCACAGCTCTAACAGCCATTTATCTTAATTTTGCTCCCAACTTTCCTTTCCCCCATCTTTGCCACACCTATTAACTTATAGAATTGTTCTTCAGCCTATCTTGTTGTATAATAATATAAAAAAAAATGTTATTTGTCACAGAATATGCCTCGGAGGAGAGTCAGTGTTGCTGTTGTTCCTAAATTTAACTCCTTAAATATTCCTGGTCAGTCACCAACAGCTTCACCCATACCTTCAATGCCTTCCCTGGTAAGTGAAAGCCACAGTTTAAAGATACAACTTTTTGCCTAAACCACTTTTGCATAGGACCAAGGCATAGTTACTAAAAAATGTAAGCTCCTTCATTGGTTTCATTTATTTTGACTCCATCCTAGTGAAAAGGATGGACAAAGGTAATTCCTGTTGTGTAAGGGACATATGCCTTCAGAATCTATCTCCATAAATGATCACTTTGGACACAGAGCTGAATAGGGCTAGCTGGTGATTCAGAGCCATTGGACATTAGTTTAGGCAATTTGCCTTTAACCAGTAGTAACACACTGGAAAGAAGTATTAAAAATAGTTGTCCACTGCAGGAGAGAAGTTTTAACTAGAATCGATAGATGATTGGATTGCTTCTCCTCATTGCCAAGAAGTCCGCTAAACAGAAAAGCATATCATTTATGTACAGAAATGTATGTGGTACAAATCTAGAAGTTCTGTGATGATGTGAGATTAGTGGAGCTATCAGCCCTTTGCCTTGACTTTTGTTTATAAAATTTTAAGAAATAAAATGAGAATCTAATCTGAACCTAATAAATCTATAGAAATACTTTGGAGGAAAACTGCAAGGCATACCGATGGTCCAGAGATGAGCTAAGGTGGCACATAACCTGAAAGTTATGCAGTTTTCTGTTAAAAATGTAGGGCTATTTAAATAAGCTGAGAAGCTAAGTCCATTTTAGTGTTAAGGAGACAATCTGTTTGTGCAATTTAGTTATTAGGTACTCAGAGTCAATTGTTTCAGGAACCAACTGTGGTTATTTACCATGGTTTATTATAATTTATTTTTGTTTACAATTTTCCATTGAAAACTTAATTAACAAATTAATGTTTCTAGGATAATATGGAGAGAAGCAATAGAGCAATTTTATTGTTCAGCGATCAATATATGAAGAAAGACTCTTCTTGGAAAAAATAAGCAGGATAGAAGGGAATGTCGCAGAAAATTCTGCTTAGTGTGCAAGTCCATTGTTTACTGTGGTTAGTAGGAGTAATTTGGAAGCTCCATGTTAAAGATACCTTGCTCATGGGTGTGGGAAGAAAACCTAAGCAGCACGTTGACTTTGTCATTTTACTGAAGACTCATTTGAAATTAATCATGGATGTAACATTTATTGCTGTTTTTCACTTACAGTCTGAATCACCTAGTAATGGAAAGAGCAATCTAACATCTACTCCTGTTCTGCCAGCACTTTTAGAAAAGTGAGTTCTCTAGGTCATCTCATTACCTATTAAATCCAGGTATGAAATGAAAATGATATCATTTCTGTCTTTCCTGACAGAAGTTATACCAAAGCATAAGGTATTGAAAACAGTGACACAATATTGACTTAGGTTGATTCACAGTCTGGTAACTGTATTTTACTATGTCACCTTCATATTGTTCTTTTCACATTCGAAGAGTTTACAAGCAGTATCAGAACTAAATTGAGCCTGCTATGATCATTAGAACTCAAGTAAAACTGCAGCAGTAGATTATACATTTACACATTTGAGTAAGCCTGCCTTCAACAGACACGTAATTTAATTTTATAGAAGTTCTTGAAATGTAAAGTTTCTGTAGTAATAGAACAGAAAGATGGGCGATATGAAAAGATGTGAGACTGGGATGAGAACAGAAGGCACACTCAAGCTGTTCTACAAGAAGTAACAGAAGTAGAACTTGAAAATCAAGTTTGAGTGTAAGTATGTATGCATGGGACAGCTACTATAGTAGTGTAAGATTACCTAGTTCAGCAGAGTTTTGTATATTTAAGCACTTCAAGCTTATATTCATGATGTGTTTGAAGTCCAAGTGAAAATAATGTCTACTGTTAATATGACTTCCTGAGAGAAAATCCATTGCCCACAGATGGTGTCAATCAGGATGGATTATTCTGCCACTGATTTTAGTGCAAGAAAAATAAGGCCTACAAAAAGGGTTAGATTCTAGAAGTTTAAATGGGACATTTCAGTGGTGTTATTTGCTATTTGCCTGTTTCTTTTGTCTTGGCAGTGGTAAGACTGAGCCTGACTGTGAAACCTCTACTTCTGTGCTGACACAGAGCGGGTTGGAAGAAATCAGTCCTGAAACTAAGGCCAAGATAGAAGAGGAAGCATATAACAAAGGGTGGGAATATTTTATGTGAACTAAATCTGTGAATATGTGCTACCAGATGAGGACATATGTTTTCACAATGTAATTTTAAATGCAAAATTAGTGACATAATTGATATAAGCTCCTACAAGATGGTCATAATTGAAGCAATGTGGGAAGCATTGTGAGTGAGCTTCGCTCATTGTATTTGCATCATAGCTGTTCACTTTTGTCCTTTATTAGTGTTAGCCAAACTGTGGGAGAGCAGTTATATCAGAGATTCTGAGTTGAGTGGTGTTCTTACATCAATAGTGTTCAGCTTCACGATAGGATAATTCAAAACAGCTTTCTAAAGTGTTTATTCTGAAAAGTTTAGATGGAAATGAGTAAAGAGTAGGTATCCACTTTTGCAGTAAACTGATGTCGTTAATGTCACAAAGTGCTTTACATGGCATGTTTTGGGTCTATTAACAGCTTTGGGATCTGTTTCTGAATGTCAAGCAAAGTATGTTGAATTATGTGAAGACTGAGACAAAAATTTTGATCCTTTCCCACAGAATCCAAAATCCAACAAGCCATCTATCTTTAGCATTGATTTGCACTTACTCTTCAGGAAAATAAAATATCTAAAGCGTGTTCAAAAGGATTGAAAAATAATAGAGAAGTACTTACCACCTCCTTTACAATAGACAAAAGTTGTGCTCTGCTGAGGACTGTAACACCTCTTTTTCTTTTTCAAGATGATAAATTTGGTAACAGAGCTAATAAAATCCTCTGTTAAGGGAGGGTGGCTGTCTGTGTGCCATACTCATGTTCTTTAGCTAGTTTTTACTCTTGTCTGAGTGCTGCAACACTGCTACTTGTGTCTTATTGCCTGTAACATAAAAACCTAATTTTTCATTACACAGGATCAGGCTTATACAGCATGCTAGATTAAGAAAAATGTTTTGTCTGTTAAAGCTATCAGGAAGGCTTGAAGAAAACCAAAGAACTTCAGGAACTGAAGGAAGAAGATGAAGAGACACCAAAAGAAAGTCATGATGAACATGAAGAAAGTGAAAATGAAGATGAGATAAAAAACCTGAAAAGCAGGTGAGACAGTGGTGTGATACGTCCATACAAGAGGAGCCACTTTTTCTATTTGTGGTACCCAACCAAGTGTTTTATACTGTTATCTTGACATGTTTTCTTCCAGTTTAGGGAAGCATATTTAAAATAACAGTATTTTCACAGGAAGGCATATTCCAAGATAACATAGTTGAAAAACTTTTTATTTTGATATTTCAACTAAAATTGTATGTTGGCATCAAGATGCTTCATCTTGATGGGGTTTGGTTTTGATTTGAAGTAAAAAATATTCCACAAAAGTTCTTCAGATACCAGAATGTATGTCTCAGTAGGCATGCATTGTCTCATGAAAGTTGTTATTCAGGAATCTGATGCCCGTATTTGTGCCATGTGTCATTCCCAAAGGGTCCTCCCAGGTGAGTCTTGCAGTACATCTACAAGATGAATGCGGATTAAGACACGCTCCTCAGCTATGTTGGATTTGCTCTGACTTGAACAGGCAGGTGCCTACTTTCTCTGGAAGCTGTGTAGACGCAGCAGAACAGCACTATGCTGGAGTTCCTGCCTTTCAGCAGAGTGACATGTTTATTGCATTCATCCACACCCAATGCTCTTTGTCTATACTGGGGACTTTTGAATCCTCTGCTTATTGTTTTACCTGATGCCTTTAATGCCTAACTGGAAAACTTTTCTGAAATTTTCAACTTTTCTTAGAGTTGGTTATTGAGTCTCCTCGGTGGTTCTACCACCCAATTGAATATACCTGCAATTTCCTGCATTTTAGAAGCAAAGAGACTTTTGCATTAGAGAGGAATTTAATGCTGGCCAAAGCAAGTAATATGTCTCATCACAAGCTAAGGTAGGAATCCTTATCCAGAAGAATTCATTGCCATTCCGTAACCATTATGGTTATAAACATCTGTTAATTTGAGATTTCAGCCGTGTACAGAAGGACAGCCATCTCCCTAGTCATGAAACTCTTAGAAAGAAATGTCTACAACGTGTTCTAATGCTTAGTTTAGTTGAGCAAGCTATGAACAGTGCAGAATTTCACATTACATCAAGCTCTGAGATTTGCCAGTTGACAGGTGGGAGAAATAGAAGTCAAGTTTACGGTCTTCAGCCATCTTGCAAATTTGACCCATATCTGAGTGTACAGCTCTTCTTAAAAGAACTTAACAGTCTGATTCTTCTTTGACAGGGTGTTCTTATTTGGAAGAAAGGTGGTGCACCATATATCTATGAAACTTCTCTAATTGAAAAGCTTAAGATAATAAATTTGCATATGATTAATATATAACAGTTTTCTTTTAATTTTACAGCAGACTTGAAGTCATCATTAATTATTTACATATACTGTACCCCAAACTGTGTAAACACTGGAATGTGGTATGGCTTGTAGTGGCTGCGATAATCATTTTTGCTGTGGTGTTGGGAATCTACCATTCATACAACTCCTGTGATGAAAAATCAGAGGGACCTGAAGGGAAGGCCAGCTGTTCGGCTGCCCATCAATATTCCTGGTGGAACTCAGGATTTCAACATGAGCAACGCACTGAATAATAAAGGAACAACCATGTATTTATGGTACCTGAGCAAGTATGCATATTAGAACACAGTTGTTAAAGGTAGTGCTTAGTCATCTTTATGGTTGTTAAATGTGATCTGTTAGACAAGTGAGTTACTCCACACCATCAGGTTTGGGCATACATTGTGAACATACCTTGCCAAAATGACAATCTGATAAATAATCCTGTCTGTCCTCTTATTGTAAATGACTGATACAAATAAAGGAATGTTGAATCATGATAAGGTTGTGGCAGTAATCAGCAAGCAGCAAGATATTTAAAAGAATGATTTGCACAGGACATTGACATCTCTGCTGTGATTTTGAAGAAAATTGTAAAACCTGCATTTGCAGTTAGTGCTTTACTTTGCATTTCCTGAATTTAGTGGTGATCATGGAAGTACTAATGGCATTTAAGTCCTTTGGGTTTTAAGAGTCTAATTAATTTCCTTTTTCATGATTATTGGGTAGAAATAGAAAGTCTTCTATGGAAGGTTAGAATCGTATTATCAGACCAAATGCCTTGCTGATAAAGTAATTTTATAAGAGGAATTATTGGTAAAATAATTTAAATGGAATACTAAGTACATGCATAAATGTGTTTTATGATATACTTTAAGAATGGGACCACCACTTTTTTTTTTTTAATGGGATGCACAACAAACCTAAAATGAGGTCTAGGTGACACAGTTGATGTTGTCAAAAAAATCTGGAAACTTCTGATGTATCAAGGGGACACGCTTTGCAACAAGTTTGCATATGCCACTCAGAGTCACTACTGGTTGCAGCAAAGACTAGTTGCTGTCTGGAAGGTTAGATGTGTTGCCCAAGCCCAAAATACAGCAGTCTTGGACGTGGGAAGAAATCTTCGATTCTTTATTTTAAAAAAAAAAAGAAAAAAAAAAGAAAAAAAAGTCTTCAAAACTGTGTATACAGGTGATCACAGTAAGTGGACTCCGCCTTACTGCTAACACTGGAAACAGATATCCTTTGAGATCTGCACTAGGAACACAGTTCTGCATACAGCCAAAACCCTACCAGTGCCTAGATGAATCAGGACCTGAAAGCAGGGTGGACTTTGAATAGGTCACTGCATGGTTTTAGTGGTTCATTTTGAGAATCTGATGCCAAGTATATAACTGTTCTGATATGCTTTCAAAGCTCAACTATCAGGACATGATAGATTAATCTTCTGCACAGATTTTTTAGTAGTTCTGCCTATTTAGGAGTTGCGAGTTCTTACACAAGAATGTGAAATCCTGAAATTTTTAGACAAACAATTTCAAAATGGTGAAACCATTATCTGTAAAGAACCACACCACCTAGGGCTGAGAC
>NW_009650173.1:3571-7658 GCF_000708025.1 Charadrius vociferus | reverse complement strand
TCAAGATGAAATATGTTTGTCTTTCCATAGCTCTATGCTTTAATCTCACCACAATATCAAAATCAGTGTGACACTTGATTGCACTCGTGTCTTGCATTCTTCTGGCATTTTCTGACTGATTAACTGGTCTGTTTACCAACTGAAGGACAAGTATGTCATGAAGTACTGTAATTTCAGTTCAGATGCAGTTAGTATTGCCTTGTCTTCTTTTGGTGTAAACACTGAACCTCAAGCTAACTATCAAAGAAAACAAGTTTCTAACTCAGTCAGTAATTTAATTCACATATCTGGCACTAGTAACAAATATCCTGCTGGTGAATTTTGTTTGCTACATCTTTAGCCATATGTTTCTTAAGAGGCATTTATACGGAGAAAGAAAATTAAAATATAAAAATTTAATAATTTTTTTTTTTAAAAAAAGCACACCACTACCACTTTTTTGGGGGGAGGAGGTGGGAAGTCTATAAGCAGTTGGAAGGTTTGGTTTTTATTTTAAAGTATATATTGTTGAGGAACAGTGTGCTTAAGGAAGTTCAAAAAGGATAATGGGAAAGTGTCATTTGGTCTAAAATTGTAATTGGTAAAGAATAAGACAGAAGAAGGCTTCTTGCAAATTACAAATTACTTGGTATCTGTTTGGTTCAGTTAGAATATCTGACTATGAAGAACTACTGTGACATTTCGTGTACTTTCAGTATTTGAAGAAACTTGTCAGTTGCTCTTTGAAAACTCCTTTATTAAAATCAGCTTCTTTACCTTAGTATTCTTTACAAACAGTGTTGATAACTTAATAAGGCAATAAAAATTGAAGGTAAATAGTCCTGAAGATTCAGAAATCTCTATGCCAAAAATTATGGCACATATTCGATTATGAGATTGTGGAAATGTTGGGCTGCACTGAGGAGAAAAAATTAACAATGCCTATAATCAAACTAATTCGCTCTTACATCTGCACTGATGTGGGTCCAACACCTTATTTTAAGTAAATGTAGAAAGTTATTTATATCAATAGCACTCTTGAAATGCTTAACGTTAGGCATGTGCTAAGTTTTTTTTGGTCAGTGGGTGAACGAGGTCTCCATCCTCTCTTGAAATTCAACACACTGGCTTTTTGTGGCCTTAGTGCACAAGGGCAAATTTCCATAAGTAGTCGTGCTGATTTGAATTGAACTACTTGCATGTCTAAGGCAAGTATAATTTAGCCACAAAGTTATTAATTGTTGTGGGGAATGGACTGAAAGAGGCAAGAGATTTTAATGGGGATGAAAAGGTGAAGATAAAGTTTATTTAAAAAAAAAAAAAAAAGTTGTTCTTTTTATAACTACTTTGAGCAAACTGTCCACTAAAAATAATGAACCACAATGACTAACAACACATTAAATATTTTTGCTTATATATTTCGGTTAGTTAATGAAGACACCTTTTTTAATAGGAAACTAGATTGAGCTCAAAAACTACTCTAAATGTAATTTTATCTGTTGGATGTTAGTTTGCTTTATCTGGAAAAAAAATCAACCTCTTCTGTGTTCAAAGATCACATCAGATAACAAGAAATAGATCTATTATTTATGCTATTAACACTGAAATAGTTTCCTTGAGGTGCAATATTTATTTTTCTGCTTTAACAAGACACGTTTATTGTTTTTCCTGCACAGCACAGATGTTTCTAGTAAAAGGAATTTTAAAAGGGCACTATTTTTGTGTATCATATTTAAATTTGTAATATTGTAAGATTTTGCACAAGTGTGCTGGTATTGTACTGTATAGTATCACATACTTGAGTTTTGAAATAAAAGTATGGTTTCAAAGTCCTCAATGTTGCTACCTTAAAGGTTTGTTTTTTACGTGCGCTCTGTCTGTGTATTAATGTCTTTATGTCTTATGAATAATTTCTTATGAAATACATACTGCCTTGTCTGTCATACTGCCATGTTACACATACCAAAGATCTTGTTCTTAGTCTTTCAGTTCTTCAGGAAAATGATGTAGAAGAAGCAAGCAAACTCCTGTTTCAATAGAGAAAGTGTTTGTAAGCAGGGTCATCCCTGTCATACCCTAGAAACAAGATGAGAGAGGAAACTGAAATATCCTGGAGAGAGTTTAACTCCTGCTTCAGAGGGAGGCTGCCTGTCACTGAGGAGGTTGAACACGGAAAGCCACAAGAGAGATCTGTAACCAGAGGAGACTGAGTGGAAGGTTAGGATTCTTTATTTGCTTTGTGTTCTTGTAGGCTTGGGAGATCTGGGAACCCTGGGCTTTGTGGAGAGCTGAACTGCCAGACCAGCGGGAAGGACACAATGCTCAGTTTCCACAAAGAACAGAAATGTCACTTCGGAATCTCTGATGGTCTGTGTCAGGGAGAAAAACTCTGGGACAGCGACAACCTTGAAAGGAATGACTGTTACCAGGAAAAGACCCAGATATTTGTATTTTCCACATAAACTTTTTTTTTTAAAAAAAACTTGTTCCCTCTCCTGTTGGTCAGGCTTCAAGGTTCCTTTAGAAATGATTGTAGAGAACAGTTAAGTCTGTTCTCCCATATCAAAGGTTTTCTGTTTAGCAATCCTCAGCATTTTAAAACATGCTGGCATGAGGTGCTGGGAATTTTCCTTATACGTTACTATAAGTATTGAGGTCAAGTGCTAATTAAACATTCAGTGTAAGGCTGCTTTTTTTTTTCACCACACAAGTTAAGATGAAGACCCACAAACAGGGTCTTTTGAAAAAAAAAAATATATTATTGCAGTCTCGCTTCATCATTCTAAATTTCTTTTCTCCCTCTCCTAATCTGTAGTTTGGTCTTATAAAACCATGCGAAGGAGCTTATTTTTTGTTTGGTGTTACAAAGGTGTTTATCTCATTTTTCCAGCTAAAAATCCTACTAAACATCAATAGCATGGACAGAGTTTGACTAAAGGAACTTTGCCACAGTGAGAATAATAAGCACAAAGTGTTAAACCTTGGAAGGACAATTAGCAAGCAATTTTAAAATGTCAGAAACTCAGCTTTTGATTAGTTTTTATGGTAGGAAGTACTTAGCAGTTCAAGGTAAGCGTGGAGATGGTAAGATTTTGTTTAATGTTCTCAGTGTTTTATAGCCACAGTCTACGAGTCCATGAGAACTACAGAATAGCTATTAGTTTCTGCTCCTACGTTGTAAATGCAAGTGAATCCACTTAGAACTTGCTTCAGTGAGAGTAAGTCTGATTGCAGTATTTCAGATTGCCATCGCTTTGTAGGGGCAGGTAAGTACAACACAATAAAGGAGTGAATAGAAATTGGAGCAAGAAATTTGTCTTAAGACCGCAAGCAGCTTTACCAACACTCAGTTCCAAACCACAGCCCAAACTCCACCCAATTTTCATTTCCTTATTGCTAATGGAGGCATCATTTCATTAACCCACAGCATTCTCCACCCAGCCCTGTAGATGCCTGTTTGTGTTATAGTATACCCGTAACCATGTTATATGCTGCTGCAAGAGATTGGGCCTGCACCCAGATAAAAGTTAATACTATGTTAATATATTAAGTGGGAATTTTCTACAATGCAAACCGCAGTTTAAAGAGGTAGCTACTGTTACACTTGTGTTTACAGGACCTTGAAAACAGCCTGGGGATGTAGGACATCTAAAAGTTTGCTGAATCACAAACTGAACATGATGTAACAAAATCATCTTGTTGGAAAAAAAAGTCTCATACCATTCTGAACTGTATAAGCAGGTAATTTATTAATCAATACTTGGCATTGGCAAGGCCTTAGCTAGAGAGAAAGAGGGAGCAAGCTGGGGTTTCTTAGCTGAAAGAAAAGTGGGAGCAAAGGCATAACTCTTTAAATACATAAGACTGTTGCAAAATGTATGGGAATAAACTCTTTTCCATGTCCATTTCCAACAGGAAAAGAAGTGATAGGTTTACACCACGGTACGGGTAAGTCAGTTTAAACTAGGGAATACCTTTTAACAGTAAAGGACAGGGAAGCACTGGAATAGAGCGTTTGAGGAAATGTTAGGAATTTGTCACTGGAAATCTTTAAGAACAGGTTAGACAAACATCTGTCAGAAGTAACATAAATACTGGTCCTACTGAC
>NW_009650173.1:0-3523 GCF_000708025.1 Charadrius vociferus | reverse complement strand
AATCTCTGGGGAAAAAAAAGTAATTTTTTTGCTGAGACTTTCTGAAGGTTTTCTAAGTTATATCCGTGAGGATCACCTGTGTTTTGAATCAGTCTATTAGAATCACAGTTTGTTGGAACTTCACAAAAGGCAACAGCAAAGGGACTGGCTCCCACCTCTGTTCCTACAGTCTCACAAGGAATCCCATTTACAGGAGTGTATCGCCAAATCTGTTCAAAACTAGCTATCATATTATCTCTGTGTTATGGTACCTATTTTTGCATTGGAATTCTAAGGCAAAGGAAAGTAAAAGTACTACATCAAGACAAATAGGATAGTGAGGAATTGATGCCCTTCCAATTCCAAAAGAAAAATCCTGCCTGGCCTGCTGTGATACGATAGAGAATTCATTTTATTTACCAGATGAATAGACAACATGAGTAATGAGCTGTTAATCAGTAAAACAGGAAAAAATATCAAAAGAAAAACTTCTTTCAAAGTGTTTACTAACTTAACAGTCTAACAGTCTTATCTCCCTTCCTCAGCTGTGTTTCCTGAGTCAGCAGTAGTTAAATTTTCCAGCAAGCCCCACATGAAAGAAAGTGTAAAGGGTGATTAGGGATTTCCAGTCAGTGACCTCACCTTTGAGTGGGACAGTCAACACATTTGCCCTGACATTCTTTCTACGAAGCAGCGCAGTGACAGCTGAAGTTACTTTCAAGAAGTCTTCTCAAAGGTGGTCTGACAGTATCCAATACCTTAACTTTTCTTAGCACAGGAGAAAAATCACCTCCAATTTCTTAATTTTCCAACTTGGTGACAATGGCAACTTATTTTGGAGTTACCTCAGCAGTGTTTTTCATCTGGGTTATGACATTCATGGCTCAAAGTTACTTTATAACAGGTATGTAAAGTTCTACTTTGTAAAGTCTCCTAGTTGAACAGCAAGGTACTTGAAAAAAGTAGCTAGATTTGCAAACAAAGATAGGGGGAAGGGAGTGTGTGTAAATGTGTTTCTGGCATAGGAAACCACAGGGTTTTGAGAATACAGTGCAATAAAAACTGCTCTAGCACATAGGGGAACTTTCATTGTTAGTCGAATTTAATTGCTGTTTAAATGCTACAGAACTGCTTGTTTTAAAGATTTAGCATTGCATTTAGGATTAAGCTCAGATCTATTGAAATGTGATTTTATTTTGTACTATTTAAAATACCACAGCAAACAGTTTTTTACAGTCCTCAGAGAGCAAGACATGCATGAAACCAGTTCTGCGTGTCTGTGATAAAATGCTATCTTTAACACAAAGAGTTTTGCTCTGATTTGGCAATATCCTGACACTGTCTTGATTTGCACCATTGAATGAAATTTGTGGCAGGGATCTCTCAGTTCATCTCCAGGGCAGTCATGCCTGCCTCCGATTAATACAGTGCAAAAGTTCCTTTTATATATAAATTATCTGTTTGCAAAAATGAACATAGGGAAACGCTAACATCAGCTTCATCACACAGTTCTTAGATGACCCTCCTCCCTCAAACATTATTATGTGAACTTATTTTTTCAATCAGGGTCATATAATACCCATTTCTTCTATATGTAGTGAAATTTGAATGTCTTCTCCTTCAAATTCCATAATCAACTTGATGCAGTCTATTCTAACTGCAGTAGCTATGAGCATATCTGCAGATACTCAATGTATAGCCGATGTTTCCAGATGTTTCACTGTAATTTCCAAAAAGTAAATGCTTGTTCTACCTATGTAAAAGAGCATACACCATTTTTGTAGACAATTGATTTTCTTGTTTACTGAAAGGCTCCTGAAGGAAACCTGGACTGAGTGAATTAGGCTCAACTCAAGTCCCGTTGAAATTCCACAGGATTGGAGTACCTAACAACAGTAGTCTCCTCCAGCAATCCCAACCACTGAATAATTTTCACAGGGGAAATGGAGAGCTTGAGTCTTAAGACTACTCCTTTCAGCTGCTAGGACCCCACTTAGTTGCCCTTCAAGCCTCCACTCCATTGGGGTACCTACTCATGGACCCTCTGCTCATTGGTCCAAGAGCTCCAGTAAAGCTCAGGGCTGATCTCCAGCTGTGTCTTCGAGCTGTGTTGTAGCATGCCCTGTCCCCGCCTGAAGTGACTTACTGACTAGGCTTCCAGATGGACTGTGGACTGAGGTTGTAGGTAGCCTTGTCTCCAGGATGGACTTCAGGCATGTATTTTAGGTAGCACCATCTTCTATTCCCAAATGGCTTTCTGGATGAATCCTGCATCTGACTCATTGTCCTGCTCTCTCTGGGGCTGCCAGTGAAACCTGCCACTGCCACCACTGTCGTCCTGCTCGGGTGCTGTAGGACTGTGCCCTGGTCGGTGAGGGGACTGTCCTGCCTGCATTGCGGTTACCCTCGACTCCTGGCTCCTCTTTCCTTGTGGAACAGCCTCATTCTTGCTGCTCCTTGACATCAGCAGCCAAAGGAAGATCTCTCTAATAAATCAGAGTGAAGGCCTGGCGCAAGGCAAAGGGATAGAAACAACAGCTTCCCCCAAAAAGCAAGAAGAGAACTAGTGCACAATAAGGCCAATACCCATAGCTTATAAAAACTGAACAATTTTCTTCCTGTCCTATGACTGCTGTGCCTTGTTGTGAGATTCTTCTGTCCAGGTCTTCCCACCTTTCTCAGTAAAACAGATTTTTCTCACAAGATCCAAATACTGAGGAGAATGTCCTCTTACTAGTCAGTTAACTAAACAGAGCAAAGCTTAAAGTACAGCTATGAGCAGCTTGTGGACCAACAAGGACAATATGCTTCTAAAGGATTAGTCTGTCTCCTGTAAAAAGTCATCTTTAGAACAGAGTTCAGAGGTGATTTAAGAAGCGATGAAAAGTCTCTTTCTGGATTTCTTCCTCACACTGTAAAACCATCTGGAATTTAGATTGAAGCTGATAACTTTTCTAAAACATTTCTTTTACTTCACCATTTTGTTTTAAAAGGCTTAGCAAATTCTAAGGTACAACTTTGGTCCGTGTCCTACAGTTGCTTTTCTTATCACTTAAGACTTAATTTTCTGGTACTGAATTTTTATATTATGCTGTGTATCTATCATGCAATTCTCAAGTAAAAATATTTGCCCTGTAATTGAATGACTAAAGACTGTAAGAGTTTATAAGTACCTAGGCAACTTCCTAAGGTTTCAGAAAGTTCCATTCAATCAGCTGCTCAGCTTTATTTGAAATTTGTAAAGTTGGTCACTGAGAAACTTCCATTCTCAACATCACATTTTTTTAAAAGTTATACTAGCTCAACTCTAAAGATAGGAAAATAATTGACTAAGTAAGCAATAAGAGTAAGAGTGAAGTTTTAACTAAAAAGTAGTAAGAGGAGAAAGAAATTAGACATAAACCCTAGAGGAGGAGTGGGGTCTTGAAAACTAAGAAAGAGGAATTGTAGAATGTGCCTCAGCAGCTGAGACAGGGAGTTATTCAGGAAACCAGAAACAATTCTCAAGAGGACCAGGAGAGTTGCCTGTTACCAAAAGGGAATG
>NW_009650172.1:3101909-3111345 GCF_000708025.1 Charadrius vociferus | reverse complement strand
AATATTCTGTATTATATGAATAACTAATTAGTTTCACAACTTATTTCCACAGATGTCATTGCAAAATCTATCTGAGGAATGTCATCTGCACTTGAGAGAAGGACAAGCATTGTAATTAAGTATTAAAGCATTTCACCAGTGCGAGTCTGCCATGGAGTGTGAAATGGCTATAATTCACATTTTTAAGACCTTGCATTTATTAGCATCTATTTTCTACTCAAGGTTAGCGGTGTGCTGCACAGAGAGTTAAAAAAAGTAAAAAAAAAAAAGCTCATATTTTTGTTATTTAAATGGATATATGTGCATGTCTGACTGTACAGATCGGTCACACTGATAGGGTTTCTCTCAAGTCCCAGAGGACTTCTGGCTCACACACCTTCGTGAACGGCACTCGAAGGTTAGATGAATGCTCTGATTATGGAGCAAGCGACAATCTGCTGTTGAAAGCTAATGACAATCCTGGGCGCAACGCACCTAGGCAGGATACAGATCTTGTGTACAAGAAAGATATTCAATCTGAGATAACAGTCAGGATTGATGATTAATATCTCCCAGAAAAAGGCTTTGTTTGCGTTAGGAAACCCCTACAGAATAAATGCAGGAGACAATAATGAACCAGGCTGTTGTATTTTATTCAGGGCCTAGGAAGAGTTAAACAGGTCTCTGTCTGGAGCCAGTGCTCCAGTTGCAATTATGCTGCTTAATCACATGCAGAAGAGGAGGAGTCTTGTGTATTCTCCCACCAACCACCAAATGAGAGGGACATTCCCACTGCTCTCTATCCCATAGGCTATGCCATTTGGCAGTAATTTCATTTACAAACCTGTTCCCCCTCCTCTGTTTTCACTTGCAGTGCCACATAGCTCTCGTACCCACACGTTCCTGCAGCTCAGGGGACACGAGGGCACCTGGGGAAGAACCACGCACCCCGCCGCAGGGTGCTCAACCACAAATTCCCACTGCTTTGCCTTTTTTTCCTTAGCTTAAGCCTACCTCATTTTTTACTCCAGCAGTTTACTGTGTTCCGAACACCTTCGTGCCACGCTCCCCTCCCTGCCAAGCCTGCTTTCACCGTCCATTAGCCCTCTTTGCCGAGGATCTGCTTGTCCACGGACAGATGCTATTAGCAGCACTGTGAATAGGGCAGGGCCGTGATTTATCCAGCTGGGATAAATCAGCAAAGCTCTGTCGATGCCTCTGCCATTCCCCAGGCGTGTGCCTCCTCAGCATCTCATCCCAATCTAGGCTTCACCTGCTAAGGCAGGGAAGGAAAGGGCACCAAGAGCTAAATCCCCCCTTTCTGGTGCTGGGTGTGAAAGAGAGGAAGGCCATTAAGAGAATATTTGCTGGAGTAAGCAAAGGGAACAGCAACTCCCTTCTCCTCCTTTTTGCAACAGAAATACTTCAACAGATGGGAAGCCCCAGCAACCACCTGCCTCCTTAACTCCACTCCTTATATCCAGTGATGTAAATAGATCTTAATGTGCTGCCCACAAGAAGCCTATGGAAAGACTGCCTTTGATTTGGGTGGACTGTGGCTTATCTTCTATAATAGATGAACAGAGAGCAGCTTTGAAGGGAGGGAAGGCCAAAGCAAAGTGGCTGGGAAATCAGTGTGACTTCTGCTCTGAGAAAGTTTCATCCAACAGCAGGCGTTTCAGGCAGCCTTAGCTGTCATGTGGAAAGCGTTAGGTCAGATGCGGTCTCCTAGGTTAGAAAATGGAGAGTGATGAGGACCTCTGCCATTCAAAAGAAACTCATGAAAGTCCACTTAAATTAGCTTGAAATTTAGAAACCAGGAACCTGTTCTCTCATTTCGGTTGTACGCTACTAGGTACGCGTTGACTTTAGTGGAGACAGTCATATAAATCCAACCCATCTGTGCCATAAGAAAATAGTTATATTTGTTACAAGTGGAAAGTAAAGCTCATCCCAAGGCAAAAGTCTGTTGTCTTTTAAGCTGGGAGGACTACCAAAATTATTGGGATCGCACTGGTATAACAGAGAAGAGAATTGCATCGTTTCTGGTAAATCAATCGGAAAATAACACCAGTTAGATACAAGGCTCCAGTGGCCATTTTTCCCTTGCTAACACCTCACAGGAATCCCCAAGTGTTTGCTGTAAACTAAACAGTGTTTCAGTATCACACATTCAATGTGATATACTTATGAACGACTTCCATTTCCCACCAATTACTTCCTCTTTCATACCATTCATTTTTTTGCGTTTCTTCTAATTTTTGTTCTGGTAATCTTTATTAATGTAATGGGTTTTAGGCAGAACCATTATTTGTGTTTTTACTTACTGAAAATGTCTCTGCTGCCTTGTGAAACACAGCTGAGAGAAACCTTAATTCGACAAGAATTATTGTTTTGCAAAACGAGTATTGTTACATTAGCTGAGCACTGTATTTAAATTGCTTTTTGTTACAATAGGTCTCACTTGGACTATTTGGATAGTTCAGCACTGTACATGGTAAGGTAGAATTGCACTAATAAAATCAAGCTGCAAGTACATTTCATCTGCCGTTTGGTACTTTCAGTGCTTCATAATTAACTTTGGTCAAAAATTACCCCTTCAAGCCCAAGGGATTAATTCTCCCTTAACTATATTTGTGCATTACAGGAAAAACAGCAATCCCTTGGTTTCCCGGCCTTGGATGAGCGGTTTACTGCATTTTTAACCTGCAATAATTGTGGATGAATTCCAGGTGTGTGCTTGCCGCTCATGGAGTGAATTTCATGCTGTCTGATTTCTTTTTATTCAACTCTGGGAAGAGAAATGCCCCAAACCAGGTTTCCACGCTCCGGCTCCCCCTGCCCAGCATGACCTGGACACTGGGGAGGTACTTACACGAGCTCGGAGCCCAGGGACCAGGACAGATCCTATAACACAGCGCCCATCAGGCATACACCCTCCCAGCTTCCAGCACTTAGCAGTTTAACTGGTATTCTTAACAGCTATCTTCCTGGTATTTCTTCTTATATTGGATCATCCACTTTTTAATCCTATCGCCTCAAGTCATGTCCCTTCTTCCTTACCCATTGGCTACCCTTTATCCCTCGCCTCAGAAGAGCGCTGACCTTGTGTTTGTCAGACAACTTTGGCATATATTTCCTTTTTGGAAAAAGATAAATAGAGAAGGGCAGCTGATTTCTGCCAGTGTCAAGGAGAGGCTCTCGAGACAGGCTCTTGCCAAGTTACTTGGGCACTACTAAAATAATCCAGTGAGAAGAGGTCAAATTGAATTCAACTTTTATCCATAGGCAATCACATTACCTTATGTCAAAGACATCAACCTGCATTAAAGAGAGTCAATGCAGATGAGTACAAGTATTTCAATGTCCAACCAAATCTCCCAAGCCCACCCCTGAACTATGTTGGGATGATACTGAATGGCAATGGTAAACATTCCAAGAATTTGAAAATAATTTGAATTTGTTTGCTTTCTTTTTTACTGTTTTTGATCAGTGTAGAACCCAATAAACAACTACCAAAACTTTCAAGAGTCTAAAATTACTATAAAGAAGTAAAAGAATGGAAATGTTCACAGAACTATATCAAATAGTCTTTCAACCACCCCCAGTTCTTACGTCACTATTAAAGAATATTCTCGATCCCAAAGAGGAAACATGAACTATTAATAACACCCTGCACTAAACAAGACATTTATGAGCTCTGGAATTTCTATACAACTGATATTGGGCTGAACAGGATTCTTGTTTTAGGACACACAAGTTTCTCTGTAACATGGGAGAGCACCTCCTGAGAAGACCCAGCAGTGGCGTCCAGGCCTGGCTCAAACGAGCACCAAAGCGATTTTTGCAGCCTTGTGGCTCTCTGATGGGCTTAGCATCTGAGGAAAAAGCTCTGCACATATTGCCCACCTGAATTTTCTCAATCTAAAGCACCACAGACAAAAGTGTTTTAAAAAGGGCGCTCAGAAAGGAGGACCACCCCTTTTCTGTTCTCCAGGATGGTGACCACCTTGTAGAGCAGCCGGTTACTAACAAATGAATTAGGCTGTATGAACCGAAGGCTGTTTGTCAGCTAAACGGGGACAGAAAGTCTGTTGAGAACGTGTGCACCACCATTCAAAGCGTGTCAGTCTTTGTGACACATGGGCATGACTGGAGGCCTTTGGGAGATGGGACGAAAAGAACGAAAGAAGATGAAGAGACGAACGGCATGATGGAGTCCTGCCTATCTTGCAGGGGAAATCAGTCTGTTAAGGAGAGGAGAAAGGGAAAGAAGACATACAGATGGTCCGACTCCCAGTGGTGACAGGAGCAGTTGGTCTCCTCTCTTTCTGGTAGTGACAGTCGCTGTCACCTTATTTTGAAGTCTCCTAAAGAAGTGGGAGTCAGTATGGTACCGAAAAGAGCAAAAAAAAATAAAAAAAAATCACACAACTAATTGTAACCATTTGGTCTAGGAAGAGTGATGGAGGTTGGTGGCGTCTGGCGACAGCCTGCAATGGCTGAATGCACACTTTCCCATCCTGAGAACTTCAGCCTAAGGAGGAAAGAAAGTTTGCACTCTTTAATTCAGAAAAAAAAGGTATTTTAGAGGCAAACCAGCCACCGAGCGCATGTTTACAATGCCGCTTTCCTAGTAGCGTACGACAGCTTGGGACCCACAGGCTGCCATCTCATTCAGTCCCATTTCACCTCAGCATCTTTTTAAATAGGCCAAAAGGACACCTTATGCACACACACTGCTAGCAAAATAGGAAGGCTCCAAAAAATGGCCCCCCAGAGTAAGATCATTTCCTCTATGAACTCTGTACTGCACCCAAAAGGCACCACTTTACCTAAGAAGCAGCCAGTGCTCCAACGTGTAGAGAGAGAAATGGATGGTCCTTTTGGGGAGGAACAGAGCATTTGCTCTTGGGAAACCTTGCTTTCCCAAAACAGTGCTACCATTGGCTCTTTTCTTTTCAGGGTGGTGGAAAAAACATTTATTTTTGCCAAGAGAACATTTTCAGAAGCACACAAAATGTTTTAGACCCCTGTGAGACTTTTTGGGTTTTTTTCAAATTAAAATTCAATTATTATCCCTTAAAAAAAAAAAAAAAAAAAAAAAAAAAAAAAAAGCCCCCAGATTTTTACAGGATTTTTTTCACCCAATCCACTAATTTCAAAGAAAGTCAGTTATCTAACAGCTCTCTACATAAAACAAGTGAAATAACAACACGAATTTAAAGCAGATCAAATATACTGAATCAACCCCTCGCATGGATACTGCCATTAGTTCGTTTCAATTTAATTTAGCTTAATTCTCTTTGGAACAGAAGCATACTCAATCAGATTAAGGCCATTTTAGTTCACATTTGTCCCCTCCAATATGACACCCTACACTTATTTGGATTAAATTCCCCTCCCATGTTTAGAAAAGTCCTAAGTAACCACAAACTTGGACCTAAATCTTGCATTTCTCTTGCGCTACTGAAAACGGAACCTGGGTGTCTGAGTTCTTTGGATGATAGTGGATAATTTAACCATGATCTTGATTTTTTTTTTTTTTTTTCCTGAAAACGCCAGTGAAGATGGGTTGAACCTCACCTACAAACCCACCCACCCCGCTGACCTTGCCGTTGGCTTGCCCTTCCCCGGGGAAATGGAGGGTGCGTGTGCTCTGCTCCCCCCCTGCCCTCCCGGGGCTTTCTCCACCGCAGCAGAGCCCGGAGCCGCCCTGGCAGCTCCATCTCAGCATGAGCAAAGACACAGTTTCCTCCTTTTTTAAAGGAAGTATACCAAGATTGGGGAAACCACAAGGCAGGGTTTAAAGCCACTGCATGGAGAAAGCGAACAAACTTTCACAACAAACTGAATCACACCATCACTGCGCTTGTTGTCCCACATACGATCCCCAGAGTGCAAAATGGGAGCAATTACAGTGTTTCCAGAGAGAAATGGAAAGATATAGACCCAAGGGAAGGCAGCCAGGATATTCTTCATCCTTCGCGGTGATCTAGCTGGCATAACTATCCCCAGCATCAGAGCGCACAGAGTTCATGAGAGGTCCTCTCCCATCTCGGTGCCTCCACAGTAAATCTGCAGCGTTCGTGCACAACTTCAGCTCTCTGAAGATTGCTTCATCCCCAGCAGTTTCCAGGAAAGGAGAGTTTGCAACCCAAGACCTAAGGACAAGATGTCCTTCCGGAGATTTTTTTCAGCTTTTCTCTCTCTCTTTTTCTAAGGAAGGATAATTAGAGCATTGATGGCAACCCCTACAGCCCTCTTGGTCAGATGATATCAGGAGATTCAGTCAATAATTTATTAGGCCATATGATTAGTCTCTTTTCACAGACTAGTCACCCAAACTAACCTGTAGTGCCGTACTTTTTTTTTTTAAATAAATACAATGCCCAGCATTAGCTTGAGGGCAAAGCTGGTTCTCCAGAGCTGTGCTGTTTATCCCCTCCTGATATACTGCTGTCAGCAAGCGGCATCTTTGCGAGTGTCAGCAGTTACATGCATGCACAGCTAGACCCTGTGTAGGTCAGGGAGGGTTTGCATTTCTGCAAGACAGATAATGCCGGAGAGCATTATCCTTTTGCCTGCTGCTACTCCCTGTGATTCAGCACGGACTCCAGTACCTCCCTACACAACCAGAAAAAGATTTCTCTATTTTTTTTTTTTAAACTGCTGAGCCCAGGGTACAGGAAGCATGTTACAGAGGAGAAACGATGCTCTCATGACCCACGATTGCCTTTAGCTTGGTCACATTACATGTAAACATGGCAGGTCCCTTCTCTTCCATGGCATCCTCTCGGTGACGCCATCCAAAGTAAACCCCCAAGCTCTTATGCAAAAGCAGACATGATGCCCAGCAGTACGCACAACTCCAACAAGGCGCCACTGAGTTACCGTTAAACCATATTCCAAAGTTTACCTTAGTTCCTTGAAGGGGTCTGCCCTGACATTGGGAGTTTCTATAGATTTAGGGAACACTGTGCCTTCTGCTCCTGA
Organism: Charadrius vociferus; assembly: GCF_000708025.1. Taxonomy (NCBI): domain Eukaryota; kingdom Metazoa; phylum Chordata; class Aves; order Charadriiformes; family Charadriidae; genus Charadrius; species Charadrius vociferus. The sequence goes on along the minus strand of NW_009650172.1, from coordinate 3,104,370 downwards.
AATCACAAAACAAAACAGAAGACAAATTGTAAGCATTATAAGCTGTTATCAGGGGAGTGGTTGTCAAATCATACCTAGGTGCAATTTAACCCGTCGCCTGACCCCATTTCTCTCTTGCACACATCCCGTCTGTCCCCAGGAAAAGCCAGACCTTGATCACCTGAAATTGGTTGCCTTGATTACGACTGGGATTTGCCTGTAAACTGCACTTCTGGCTGTAAAAGCAGCTGCTTGCACCCTGAAGTGGGAAGTGTTTGCTGATCCAACTGATGCAGGGAGCTTGGAAAAGATGCCCTCCTGGTAACCAGGCACCTGATCCAGCCAGGTTCCTCATTAATGAACCTGGATGCATGTCATGACATTATTTCTTTTGCTGGGCTCTGATTGGTACTGAAAGGCGAAACCCAAATTTTGGCTCGATCACTGCAAATATCAGGCTGTGCTCCTGCCTGGGGAAGAGGAGGGAGGTGTCCACCTGACGAAACGCAGCACAAGCAGGCAGCAGATTCTGCTCTAATCCCAGCCCGGCCACCTCTTCGGTGTGTGACCCAGAAGCCATTTAACTTCTGCTCATTTCCCCCTTCTCTTAAAGATGGTGGGAAGGCAGCACCCTCCCCATTTGCTTATTGTTTTTAGATCACAAGCTGTCCACTGCTAGGTAATATGAACAGCTTTTCTAAGTTTTAGACCACTGCAATCCCTTTCCGTGGCCACCTCCATTGCCCGGGTTGGGCCATTTCATCTGGCCATCCCTGCATCGGGTCTGTATTTTGTGCCTGAGACGTGCTGTGTTCTCTCTAGAAAGATGTGCTCTCTTCATACCGCTGTTTCAAGCCAAAGGCAGCCAATGCCATCCTCTGGTAAGCCTTTCCACTAACTGTTCTAACCTAAAAATGTGCATCTAATCTGAACTGTTCTCACTTCAGCTTTCAGCCTCTTCTCATGTCCTCACGTGCCACCCAATCGGCCCTGCATGAGCAGACTCCTCACCTTCTGTAGTTACTGATGGTGACCCAACCACCCCAACCTTCTCTGATTCCCTGAAAATTTATGGCTTTCTGAATCACTCATTGTGAAGCCGATTTTCTGGACTTCTCATTGCTCTTTTCTGCACCTGTTCCACTTTTAAAATACTCTGTTGGGACACAGGGGTCCCCAAGTGGTGTCACTGATGCTCTATGCTGCAGAACACCACGTTCTCGCTCCCATTGAAACTTCTGATTAAAACATGGCTAAGAACGGTGCTAACTGCCTTACGCACAGCAGTGCACTAGAAATTAATGTGCATGTTCTCTAATATATAGCTGCCTACCCAGGGAGCAAGTATGACCTGTTTTAAAGTTAGACCTGTGGTCTTGTGTTCAGACACATTGTGAACAATTAGTCATTCATTACCTGTAGTCATCACAGCAATTTCAGTGTCAGCATGCAAACAGCACCAGTGGCATTTTTTTATTTCCTTAATTTTTTCTTTGATAAAGCTATTGGTGCAAACTACAGATCCTAATGACACCTGTTACATATACTGTTTGAGATCTCTCTTAACATGTGCTATTGTAATTGTTACCTATGTGCAGTCTGGAAGTCACCACTATAGGATAAAAAATGTGCTGAAATGATGCAAAACACGTTAGTACAACACCCTTCTGTAACTTCTGCTATAAGTGAGAAACACCTGTGGCTTCAATAAGACTACACTTTCTTTGCACTGAAATAAATAAACTAAGCTGTCTCACTGTATTAAAGAAAAAAAAAACAGAATGAAAATAAGCACCCTAACATCTATGAAAAAAACCCAACTCCTTTTTAACCTAGAGGAAAACAAATTAATCTCAAAGATTATAAAAGCAGTCTAAAGTTTGAAGCTTTATAGTTGGGAATTGAAATTAATCCTATGGCACAATACAGATATTTAGCTCTTTACTATTAGCCTTCATCGTTACAAGTTGTCAAAAGCAGCTGTAACTTGCCAGCCATGAAGGTTATTATTATCAGATCTGTCCTCTCTCAACAGTTTCCAAATGATTTAAGTCTTTGCTTATCCACACAATTGCCTTGGCTATTAGCTTTGCAATGAGACTTAGCAAAAGACTCAGCCTGCATATATCTGCATAATAAAACACTGATTTTCGAGGGGAGGAAGAGGAGGAAGCGCAGCTGGAGAGGTGTATGAAGGTATTCTTGTACCCTTTCCACCTGTATTGCTTAAGTGGTGAGTTTACGCTGGTAATATTAATTCATTGTTACACACTTTAGGTCAGCTACTTAAGGTATGCAAAGCCCAAAATAATGATCTGCATGTAACCAGAAATGCCTGCAGAATAAGGAGAAGCTTCTATATATATATTCCTAATGACCTGGGGTTTTCCAGGCTTTCACTATTTAATTTAAATGCAGGAAGCAACTTTGGAAACAAAGCCAGTGAAGACTCCAATGCAGTAATTTCAGGAAGGTTGACAAT
>NW_009650172.1:3073518-3101877 GCF_000708025.1 Charadrius vociferus | reverse complement strand
AGTTTTTAAAATCCCTTTTCCTGTCTTCTTTATTCCCAGATCCATGGAAGAGTCCCTTATGCACTGGGAACAGGAATGAGATTTCCAAATCCTTCTGTTTCTCTCCTTTGATATGAATTAGAAGTGAATGCTCCCTGCCTTTATAAGGCTACCTGCCTTGACAATATCATTTCTTATTATTCTGTTTTAAGAACTCAAGATCTCCCAAAGGGCCACCTGTCCCTGTCACTGAGTAGATCATCAGCCACGAGGGGATGCTGAGGGGCCAGGACTGAGACACCCCTCCCTTAACTCTGGCTGTCAGCAGCTGAGGGACTCCTTGAGCTGGCACTGTCATCCAGTCACAGGAGAGACACTGATAATCTTTCCTCACCTCACCTAATTACCATTTGAAGTGTCCCCATTTCTGTAGCAGAGGGCTCACCGGTGAATTAAGTACCCTGGAGAAGTTCTTCCTTTGATTTCAACCTGCTGCCTGATGATGTCACTGGATGCTTGTTCTGCCTTGGACTGTGAAAAACGGTAAATAACCACCCACTTCTTTCTGTGCTACTGGAAATTTTATGGACTGCAAATGTGCCCACTCCCACCAGCCCTCTCTCTTCCACGCTGAAGAGTCTTGGTCTCTGCCTGGGCGATCGGCAGCTCCCGCAGTGCATCCCAACGGAAACGACTGCCTTGGACAGACTCAACGACACTGGATATTTGTGTCAGTCTGGCTCTTGGCCACTATGGAAGTCCCCAGCCAAGCTGTGACAGCATCAATGTTGGACTGCGTTGAAAGTGAAGGCCTTAGGCTGGAGGAAGTGACCTCATTTAGTGGTTTTGCTACAGGCTTTGGCAAAAAAAGAAGGAAAGTTTGAGGGAAATGTGCTGTTGACACTGAATTGGGTTATTCTGGTGATGCAGAGGAGAACTGGGATGTCATGGAGAAACAGATGTTTGACCTCAGGGAGTGGCAGAAGTGAGAGAGGGTGAAATTTAAAAATATGAAGTCCAATGTCATTTGCTTAGAAAGTAGTAAAAAATTTTTCTCCGTGCTGGATGCTTGCAGGATGGGAACGGCCCTACATAAAGGCTGAGAGGTACTCATGATTCACGGCAGTGGGACAGGGCCAAAGGGAAGGCAAACGTGACACTAAACCAAAAGGCAAGAGGCAAGTCTAACAGGAACATGAAAAAAATCACATTATTTTAAGAATCATCAGTGAATCCTTGAACTATTACATAGCCCCCAGCTCATCCCCAGTGAGGAAAGTGTACAGAGAGGAAATACTGCACAAACATAAAACGTCTGTCCTACAAAAGAAGATTGGAAGGACTTGGCTTTTTGGCTTAGCAGCATGATGGCTAAGGAAGGATAGGAATACCGTGCGTAAATACACTAGGAGGATAAATACTATGAAGGAAAAAGAACTACTGGCTCTAGGCTAATGTTGACATGAGAGCAAGTGGCAATAAACTGGTCCCAAATATATTTGGGAAGAAAAGTAAGTGTTTTCTAGCCAAAAGAGGACCAAAATGGGAACAGTTTTTCAGTTAGATGGGACAGGTAATCTAACAGATTTGATAAATTCATGACTATAAGATGTGGGGTCTCAAAACCAGGGGACACGATTTGCAGGACCAGAAAGCGCTTTCTAGTCTTGCACTCCCCTAGTCTTATTTTCACTGTTCTCTACCTGAGGGATGATGAGTTTTGGCAAATGGTATTAATGTACAGCACCAACAGTTCAAGAATTAGCTGCTATGATCTCCCTTCTCGATCAAAGCTACTATATCCCTCTTCTCCCTTTACCAAGTATAAAGCAAATGTAAGTTAAATTTATTATTGTGCAACACAGCTTCTGCTTCCTGAATTATCTGTTATTAAAACATTTTCTATCTACCATGGAAAATGCATAATACAAAATTTCTATTTCATTGCAAAGTACTGAAAGTATTTTTTTTCATCTTATGAGACTCTCTGCAGCTGCTAAGGGTAACTTACCTGCAAACAGCCAAAGACAGTTAGGAGAACACAATCATATAATTTGTATTTAAACATACTATACCATACATCCCTAGGCAACAAATTATTCTTTCCCACAGTATTATATCAGACCAACTTCTATTAAAAGCCATACCTAAGCCATACCTACTGATTCCCTCTTCTGACACTGTGTAATTTACCACCGATAAATGTTCATAAACAGTTTGACTGAAAAATCCATAAAGCCATTTCAGCTTTATTTTAAGTTCCATTTAATGTCCCTCAAAAATGATTTCATCCATGTGTTTCCATTAGCTGGTTCTCTGCCCAATAACTTAATTCCACACAATCAGTCAGGAACTTATAAAGCATATGACAGGATCTACCTAAAGTGTTTTGAATCACCATAAAGATTCACTCAAAGAATGTTTTTTTTTTTCCCTTCTAGTGCATAAGGTGTCGGGGCACAAATGTCAAAGACCCCTTCCCTTCATGCAAGCACAAAGATCAAGAGTCCTACGGCAAGGGAACATTTATGGTTCAGTTCAAGGGTTTGGGGATTTTTTGTTTTGTTTTGTTTCTTTCTCTTCTTTCTTTTGAGACTCAGAAGAAAGACTGCATGAGAACAAGTCTGCCAAATGAGAGTTTGCATTTTCTCTGGCACTAGTGGTTTCTTAGAAGCCTACTGCCAGCCACATCCAGGAGACAATTCTGGTTGCAGTTTGGACCACTGCAAGTGAGCTGCTGGAGCTACATCCAGCTTCCGGACCTCCTTTCACCTCCCTCTTCCCATTTTACATCTGTCGTAGGAGCCTCCAGTGCCACTGCTCTGTTGAATTTTCTGAACAGCCCCAGCTCTTGTACAGGGAGACACTGTCCTTTCTTGCTGCAAAGCACGTGCCCGGCACAGCAACCTGTCCTTGCTGTTTCCAACATGGAAGCAACAAAAAGAGCCAGTGGGCTGGGCGTTTGGCAATCATCTTGGTCGATGACATGAATCCAAGATGTAGCATAAAACAAGGCATTTTTTGATCCCAGTTTCACACTGAAACAAAGCAGAAGCATCATGTTCTGTACGTGCAGGTTGGTCTGCCATTCTCCTGTTGAAGAGTGCCTTTTGGAGCATCAGCCCGCTTCATCCAGATGTGGACTTGGTTGATTAATCTCATTAGCTTTGTGAGAAAAGACTGGGAGATTACTAACCCCTCACCGAGGCAAAGGCTCTGGTGTGAGCTCAACGCTGGCTGGATGCCAGCGACTCCGCAGAGCAGAGAGGAGTTACAAATGCCCCAAGAAAGGAACAAATCTCAGCTGGAACGTACATCCTCTTAACCAGCAACAAATCCAACCAGAGGAGAGTGGGCATCAACAGTTCAGCTTTCCACGCTGCCTCTTCCTTTCCCTGTGTGCTGCAAAAGCACCTGAGCTGCAACGACACTGTCCCGGCACCTTCCCTGGTGCAAAGGCACGGGCCGTCCCTGCTCCCTCTGGCCAGAACTGGGCTCCAGCCATCGTGGCAAGATACTGATGACATACCACTCCCTCTGCACAAAACTTGCTCTAGGCTTCTACTGCTATCAGCTGGAAGGGAGAGAAGAAGAGCTCAAATGCAATGAGAGGAAACGTATTTTTAGACTAATGATTGATGCTCCTGCTGTCAAGGGTAGGTGGCAATCAGCTGAACAGCACTTGGGGGTGAGCAGAACACGAAGGAGAGAAATCAAGTTTCCGCTCAGGTGCAGATGCACCTGGTTAGCTATTCCCCACTTTCCTTTTCCTTTTCTTTCTAGACAACACATTTCTTTCCCACCCTGTGTATTCTTTTAGTAATAATTCCAGACCCACAATACACCTTTAGTGTTGTATGTCACTGCTCTATAATGAAATTGGGGTCTCAGAGCCCTGTGATGAACTTGGTCATGAAGTTGGTTTAAGCATGTCTTCTCTTTAGTGCTCTGCCTTAATGTAATACTGTGCAAATGAAGGGAGAAGGAGAAGGATTTGCTATGATTTTTTTCTAGCTAAAGTCACGAGGCAATGTATGGCGTGCTAGTGATATCCATAAACTACCTCTATTCCCGCTATTATTGATCAGGACGTATTCAGCAATTTGTTCATGAAAACACCCGTCTGACGACGTCCTCTTCTCTGTACGTCTCATCAGAGTAATATGTGACAGTCTCAGAAAGGTGTCTGTGCAAACAGACGTCCAGGAAGTAAATCCAATACAGTATAGGTAGAAAAGATTTGTGCCCGCTTCTTTTAATTCCTAGCTTTAAAAGCCTTATTCATCCTTAATTTATGTTTTTAAATGGATGAACATAGTAATTGCTGTTACTCGCCCCGAATCCCATCAAATCTGAAATCAATAAGAGCTCCATTTCAGGGCCCAACAATAATAGCCTGGTGAGGTTAAGCCAGTGCACTGAACAAAAGCCATAAAGCTTCATTCATGATGCTTTCTAGGATACTATAAAAATAGTTCATTGCAAAGGTCTGTCTGTCTGCTTACCTTTGTTGTCAAAGTGTTGGGGAGTTGTTCATTTAAGGGCAATCTATGTAATGAGATCATGCGCAGCATCAACAAAGGTGGTTACAATAAAAATGTAATATAAATTATTTAGAATCTTTTAGGTTTTGGTCTTGGCCCTGTATGCACATGGGGAGTGAGTCAACCCTTAGGCACTGGGCTGTGGTTGAGTTAGTCCAAACAGGAACTCCTTGTGACTCCAGCACCACCAGCTCCACTGGGTGGAGGAGAAGCTGTTATCTGACTCATAGTTCCCAGAAATAAATGGAGTCTGGTTTTAAGCTAAAAAACTTGCAAACAATAAGATGAACCCCAAGCTCCAAAATGACCATGTGGATCATTAGTGATCACAGAATCATTTAGATTGGAAAGGACCTTAAAGATCACCGAGTCTAACCATTAACCTAGCACTGCCAAGTTCACCACTAAACCATGTCCCTCAGCACCACATCTATGTGTCTTTTAAATACCCCCAGGGATGGTGACTCAACCACTTCCCTGGGCAGCTTGTTCCAATGGTTGACAACCCTTTCAGTGAAGGAATTTTTCCCAATGTCCAATCTAAACCTCCCCTGGTGCAACTTGAGGCCGCTACTTCTTGTCCTATTGCTTATCACTTGGCCAATCGTGCGATGTTCAACAAGGCCGTGTTGGGTCCTGCACTTCAGTCACAACAACCCTATGCAGTGTTACAGACTTGAGAAAGAGTGGCTGGAAAGTTGCCCGGCAGAAAAGCACCTGGGATTGTTGGTCGACAGCCTGTTGAGTATGAGCCAGCAGCGTGCCCAGGTGGCCAAGAAGGCAACAGCATCCTGGCTTGTATCAGGAATAGTGTGGCCAGTGGGGCTAGGGCAGTGATCGTCCCCCTGTACTCGGCACTGGTGAGACCGCACCTCGAATACTGTGTTCAGTTTTGGGCCCCTCACTACAAGGAAGACATTGAGGTGCTGGAGCGTGTCCAAAGAAGGGCAATGAATGCGTATGTATGTCTGTAGGCACACGTTGATCTTCTACAGCCTAGCTTCAGAGGGTGAATGTCTGAGAAATACAAAGGGAATAACTGAAAAGAACAGAAGGGCTTGCATCCAAACTGAGAAAAGAAATACAAAGAAACGTTGCTACAGCTTATGCTGACCTCTAGATATTTCCTTCTTGACTAATTCTGGGGTCCATCAACACTTCTGCTGCGGCTCAACAATAGCAATGTCATCACTGAATTCCTCTGAAGCTCTTCTTGGCATTCTTGTGCAAAGTTGCAAAGAAATTCAGGAGAGCATCTGAAGTAGGAATACACAGTGGAAATTTATCAAGGAGAATATTATGTGAGCTTCAAACAGATCAGGTTGTGAAGGCTGGGGAAGACACTTAGGAAATAAAATATAAATCTGCCACACTTTTAAACTTGATTTCAGTGTTTGGCAAGTGTACAATATGTTTCTTTCATAATCCTTGTGACATTTAATCAATATTAATCTGATGGTGGATGATTCTTCTTTTTCCTTAAACAGGATTAACGTAACGCAATCTGAACACACATTTCAGCCTGGACTAGAAGCCTACATGCTTTACATAAACGCTGTCCTTTTTGCCTGGAATGTACTTTGAAGCAAAAGCAAACACAAGGAAAACTTCTCAGTACATCTCCCTCCCGACACACATTGTTCCCTCCAACAAAAGGCAAGTTTACAATCTGGGTGAGCTGGTTTTGAAAAAGGAGGGCAATGTTATTTGAATTTGACATTAAAAAGAATGGACAACAGTGTCTACACCTATTGCCCTCAAGGCAGCAAAGCAATCAGAAGTATTCATTCAAGAATTGTATGTTTGCACCAGATCCGGTCATTTTAATTTCTTCCCTTATACAGTGGGAAAAAAACTTTATTTGGAAGAAAGCATCCAGAAAACCCTTCCCAGCCTCTGGTGAAAAAACCCCACCCAATTACCCAATTCAACCAAATAATTTTTTTTCTGTATAGTTTTTTAATTCTTTGTCACTGCTGATTACAGATTAAATACTTTTTCACACTTGACTTTTACGTTGATACGGCAATAGCGCAGTTCCTAACTGAGAGCAAAAAAGAATTTTCTTGCGGCTTTAATCACTGATAGGAAACTTTTTTTTTTCCCTGCTGCTCTTTAATTTTGTCAAAGGTATTTTTTTCCCAGCACCATAGCTTTGTGATGAGTGCTAAGAAATTTGATGAAACTCCAACGCCATGACTGGATGCTACAGACAGTGGAGGCTGTTTCCAGTCTTGCTAGTGCTAAAACCTGGTATCTTCATTTGTCAGCCCATTTTCCTACTTTCCTCATTTTATTCTCTGTCCCTTTTCTGCAGGACCAATGACTACACGACAGCTTGGCAACTGCTCTCGGGCTGCATCAGTATTATGGCTTAATTACCTATAGGGAATGTGTAGTGAATATTCGTAGCTGCTTCCTAAAGAAGTTCATACATCTTCAGCACAAGGTCAAGTGCCTGTCCAAGCCCTGTGAGCAGTACGGTCGTGGCACGCTCATTTCTCCTGCCAAGAGCGCAGAAGGGAGCTCTGCTGCCTCCAGGTGCCTTTGAAGCAGCCTGAGCAAGGAGGAGCTCATTTGCAACTGGAAGAAATGGGAAAAGCCTCTGACTCCAGGCTGATGGTATGGTGTTTGCTTCCAGAAGCACAGCAAGGTACCCCAGCGAGGGACCACAGCAGCACCGAGCCATCTTTAAGATAGAAACAACTTTCTCACTGCTGCCTTTGGAAAGAAAAAGGATTATAGTAGGAAAAATGTTTCAATTTGCTAAGAAATGAGTCTTGTAGCACCATTTCTCCTTTGAAAAAGCTATTTACAGACCTTTAGTAAGGACACATTTTATGGGAAAACGTACAAAATCCACAGTACAAAGTTCAAGCTTGGCATTTATCCCTAGGTGTAAAGTTGCAGCAGACTCAATGGCGAGGTCCGAAAGCTCTGTTTTCTCTGGATCGGGCCTGATTTCAACACTTGGCTACAAAAGTTTTTCCCTCTGCCACAAACAAATCAGCACAATGCCGTTTTGAAATCATAATGACTGCTCTAAAGGGCAACCGTGCACATTCCGGCCCATAAGCAATCGCTTCTGAAGAAGGATGCACGCAGCAAAAATGGGTGGTAATTCCTGGAAGCTGTTAAACTTCTATCTTACACCACCCTCGGAAATGACCGGCAGCAGGCAAAGGGCCTTGTGGATTATTTTCATGACATATAACTACTCTTGCACGCATTGAAGTTACTCTGCTGTAAACATTGCAGCGAACGCAAGCTAGAGGGGACACGCCAAGAAGCTACTAAAATGGTAATACTGAGGAAATGCGAGCAAAGCCCTTTAACTGGGCTGGCGCTGCAGCCACAGCTCTCCCAGATCAGGCTACTAGAAGGCTCCCTGAAAACGTCTGTATGAAGCTTTCGGGCCAGCTGGGCCAGCTGACACGGACATGCTAGTTCACCACGTTCACACTAAATCGCGTTCTCCTCTTGTCCAAAATGAAGGACACTGCAAATACTTTTTTAACCCTTCCATGGGTAGTAAACCCCGCCACTTTGTATTCTGTACAACTACAGAACAGGTTATACTTGTTGCCCGCGACAACAGAAAACCCCAACCAAACCCCTCCCGTTTAAAAGAGCTTTTTACGAGACAATTATGCCATGATCTTGTTAACTATAAGCTTGGGCTACGTTACTTTTATCGGTGGTGTTCCTCCACTAAAACCTCTGAAGTCCTTAATATATAGCTCAGAAATAAAACGCTAGAAATGTGCCTGGGAATTAATGACTCCAAACTTATTAATAAATTTGCAATAACATTTCAGGAGCTGACGCCTCCTGTCAGGTGCATTCCCAGGCAGCTGCAGAGAAACTAGAACAAAATACCGCTCCCAAATGAACGTTTCTGAAAGTCTAACCTGTGGCCAGCGTTTGCACGCTCCCCCACAGTTCATCTCCCAGAGGGAACACGCTATGGTGGAAAAAAGCTACAAGGTAGAAATGGAGCTAGTGGCTAATTATTTGAAGGGAGGAGATGCAAAAGGTTGGCGAGATCAAAGGTAGGTTATGGCCCACCATGGTGGTGTGGGGAGGACGGCAATGAGTGGTGGGTGGGTGACACCCCTCCTGCAGAGAAGCTCCTGCAGGAGCTGGAAGGAGGTGGAAGCCATCCCACCTCACCCTAAATACAGCTGTTTTAGTTAGGGTTTGCCACAGGGAGAGGCTTTAGCCAAATTTTTATCGTTAGGCTATATTAGAAGAAAAGCTTATGCTACGGTAGTATAAATGTCTAAGTGAGAGGCACATTTTCTAGGGACCCCCAGTAGGAACACTTTGGGAGCAATTCCTATATCTTCTATTACAGAAAAGGGACCTTGCGGTTTTTTGGTTAATCCTATCCTTTCTGCCAAGCAAAATGGTAATCTTAAGAGTGGTTAAAAAGCGTGGTTGATGTGTAACGGGACAGCATCCAGCACATGCAATCCTACCTCCCACACAAAGCGTCCTCCACCACTCAAACCCAGGGACTGCAAAAGCCTGTAAGCTGCAGGAACGCGTCTTTCGCGTTTTTTATCTCAGCTCACTGCAATCCATGTGGATTCCCATCAATATTTAGTCTTAAAAAAAAAATATTGGTTAAATCCATCATAAATATTAAACACCAGAGTATATTGGCAAGTTTCCCTGAAAACAAACTTCAAAAAATAATCTCCAAAAAAGATGTCAAGGCCCTTGGGAGAACTGACACTGGCATGTCATCAGATGTTGTCTTATAAAGCTAAATTAAGCATCTGACCAGAGTTTAATTTCTGTTAAAACTTATGCTAATTTAAATTGCTTTAGATTTAATTAAAAATGCTTTTGTATAGAGATAATAATGTAACTCTGTTAATTAGTATCAAGTGGCATCTAGAGGGCATATTTAAAAACTAATCTGGAGAATAAATAGAGTTAATTAACAGTCAGAATAATGCTTTATGATTGTCTTTTGTTTATAAATGCTATAACATTCAATATGCTATTAAATAAAATTGGTAATTAACATATATCAAAGTTATTTTTTAACGCTCCTTTAACTAAAGAGTTATTTCTTACGCACCATTTTTCAGACGGTCTGAACACGTTTCATTTGCGGAGGAAGGGAGGAAGGGAGGAGGAGGGAAGGGGAACCGCTGTATGACATGCCACATACAAATTCAATTAGGACCAGCTCATTCATCTCCCATAATGCAGACCGTATGTGTTTCCGAGCCCACGGGGGACATCCAGCGGGGCATTAGCTTGCGTCTACGTGGTGTTTGCCAAAATGCCCTGCAGATTGCGGCAATGGTCAGCGCGGGGAAGGTTTGCCCTTTATGCCAGGCACAACCCCAGGAGCAGCACCGTGGTGGTGCCGTTTAGCAGGAGGAGAAGTGGCAGATTCTGCCTTTGAAATCTGAGCCTTGCAAAAGCAGAGTCGCGGTTGTGAGGAAGGAGAACGGCTCCGAGGTTTGCTGTAATACCTTTCGAAAGACCACGAGATGCTTAAATACTACAGGAGTGAGGCTTGTAAAAGAAAGTGGTGCTAAGAGTGAGGATGTGCTGCCATCCCATCCCCCCATGGGAGCGGAGGGGATGGCTGGGCGATTGCAGGCACCGGCAAACGAGCTTGGAAGAAAAAGGGCAGACCGGATTTGGCATAAGGCTCAGTTTCTGCATGACTTTTGTAGACAAACATGAGCTGCTTCTGAGTCATCTGGACCCATGCAGCCGCTGAGCCCCCAGCTGGCTCTGGGCGAGGCGGAGGGAACTCCTGCTTGTGTCTGGAAAAGGCTGTGTAGATGTTAACAGAGCTGACCACGGTCAAAGGGCTGCCCTTGTACTCACACAGAAGTTCCCATTATCCTCCAATCTCTCCTGTGATGACAGGTTTGACTGGATTCTCTAAAGCAAATAAAATCACTGAAGTACTCTACATCATGGTGAAAAGCAGAGGGGACCAACTCGGTCTTTCTGTGTCCTTTAATGGTTAAAAATCAGAAATAACCCCCCAAAATACAATTAAAACAAAAAGCACTTTCATTTGGTAATCTGCACTACCCATGCTGTGCAATTTTTTGAAGCACCATCAAATGCAGCACATGTCCTACTTGTATTTTTTTTATATATAATTCTTTGTATTCCTCCCTTTTTAATGGCTTGCTAATGTTGAAAAATCCTTCAGATACCCAGAGCAAAGTCCATTTTGAAAAAAGAAAGCACCTCTTTTCTCATGACAAGGCTTCAGCGTTACTTTGTAGAACAAACTTTCAGAACCAAGTTTGAAGCGCGTACAAAGAAAAAAAGTAATTATCATTAACAAGATTAAAAGCTCGCCACAAGCCCAATAACTGCTGCTCTAACCTCTGTGAGACGACTTTCATGCCAGATTGCAGACATACACTTCTATAACAAGTACGTGTTCAGCAATAACAAGAACAAGTTGAGATTATTTACATAGCGTAGATAGGTGTCAGCAGACACATACTGACAGCACCTGAGATCCCAAACACCAGAAAAATGATCAAAGGAATTCGTCTGTGTACTACAAGTTGGACTAGCCTCAAGTGCAGACAAAAACACTGGAAGAAATGCGAACATATGGTACAACACTTCCCAGCACGGCAAACAGCCATGGCAAACACTTTTGGAGATAAAATTAGATTGGGGAAGCAAAGCTGGAGAAAAACAAAGCCAAGTATGAACTGTGAAAGCATTTCAGCTCAAGGTCATGGAAATACTTGCCATGTAACATCACCAGTGGTATCATTCTACCTTTTCTTTTCTGACAGATTTGCGTAAGCCAAATAAACCCCAAGAAACAGTTGCAGATAAAAATGAAAGTGCACTACAGTGGTTAGCAGTATTTTTGATGCTGTTTATTCTGGAGACTAAAACAAGGCAAAAACCCAAATAACTATCAAAAATAATTGCTGGTTTCTCCAAAGTACAAAGTAAATAAAAAGCAGTATTTTTCTAAGTATATAATCTGAACAGGAGTACTTGCAACTTGTAAGGAAAAGTTTAAGTATTTTTTTTGAAGAACCAGTCATATACATTTCTCTCATTTTGTGGTCTCCAAGAAAACACTTAAATACTGTTGCTTCCTGACTTCATCTACCCAGCACAAAGACTGTACAATTAATTAGCTCTGAAGGGTGGAGTATGAAGGGAGATTTGTGGTAGAACGTGGATTGTGACAAATGCTCCCCAGCTCTGTAACACCGCAAGAATTTTGAACGGTCCTTTTCAAAGTTTTAAGCTAAAAAAGATACTGTTAATTTTGTGAAGTTCAACATTTATCCTATAAAATTCACCTAACTTTGCACAGCTGGTGACTGAACTAGTCCAGTACGTACCACCAGCGACCTGCGAAGAGCTACACCTGGCCGGACTACAAACAGGTACCATCTAGAATAGCATTACATCAGGTAACGAAAAATGCTAAGGTATGGATACAAAGTCCCATTCATGATGGTTAGACTCTGAGATGCTCATTTTAAGGTCCTTTAGATTATATATAGTTTACTAATACACTATGCAGTATGTAGAAATAATAATAATGAAAAATAGATCATTCTAAACTCCTCCATTGATCTCTGTTTTTAGAAGGTTACCAGAGACGTAAGGAACAATGTGGATCGAACAGATGCATCCAAACCAAGCCATTAGAAAACAGGAATCAATGCCTCCACCGAGACCAGCGGCGCTGCTATGTGACTGACTGCCAGCAACACTGCGCTACCCAGTCTGGTCCTACAGAAACATTCGCGAACAGATCTGAGACTAGCCAAAGAGCAGGGATTGAACTGGAGAGCTGGAGAATTGAAGTCCTGAGGAGGTAACTTCATACAACTATGATACACCTTTTAAAATTTTACAATTACCATAACTGTTCCTTTTCTCTAAAAAAAAATAATAAATATCAAACAAACATTAAACAGCCCCCACCCCCTCAACTCAAAGTGTATCCCCAGTTTTTAATAGGAGCTGCTGATGTAAAGCCTAGCGGGCAGGACAGCAGGGGAGGCAGACCCTGCACAGGCAAAGGGAGGGCTCAAGCCGTCCCCTCTGTCTCAAAAGGCGGACAGGGAAGCGATGGCATTGCTAAGGTTGGCCTCTCCTCCCATGCACCAAACCCTCCCCACAGCATAGCTGAAGGTGGCTCAGAGACGCACAACGTGCTCTTGCTTGCGGCTGAGGAAAGATAGCTGGTATAAAGGCCACCAAACTCGGGGTCCTAATTCATATTGGCTTTTTCACTCCTTGGTGTTTGCTTTAGAATGAAGGAGGAGCTGGTGAGAGTGGTGCGATCAAAAACATGAAGCCTGAGGTTTCCCTGCACACAGTGACTGCAGCCATGGAAGCATCCTTACAGCGATCCCTCGCTGCCCTTCACCCCACACCCAGCAGATAAAATTGTTCCGTTTCCAAAGCTAGCGTTAAAGCTACTTCACTGAGTAGACAGTGACCAGACAAACCACTTCCAGGGGAGTTTTTTGTGGAGGGGAAATAACACATTGTGAGAGCTACGAAACGCCTCAGATAGAAACTCCTGGCCATTATCTGCTTGGGGAAGATTCAAAGCAATAAAGACAGCGAAAGGCTTTATCTCCAAAAGAAGCTTTCTGCAAGCATGAAGGAAAGTCAGGCAAAACGATTCTAAAATTTGAAGAGGCGCATATTAAAACAGCGATTTAGTGAAAAATCCTTTACCTAAAACTCTCAACCTCTCCGCTCCAACCACCACTTCGTTGTCATCTGCAGAAAACAGCAATTTTCCAGAGAGGGTTTTCACCTCAAATTTTTGGCTGTGTGCTTCCACCGCTTGGGGACCTAGAGGGAAGAAGAGATTTAGCACAACCTTTTAGTGAAAAGTATAAGAAAATCACATAGTAGCTTCATACATTTAATAAACCCATCTGCTGAGATTGTCCTAATAGCTCTGCAGATACAACCTGCAGCTGACACATCAAACTGGGAGGTCGGTGCTTTCCGGAGGGTGACCTCTCATTAGAAAAGGGCACTGCTTTCCACCGAGATAATAACCTCTCAACTATTTCTACTTATGTTTTTGGCAATGCTTGTGCGTGTCCTAAAATCACCGTTAAACTTGGGAGAGCTGGGAAATTCTTACAAAAAGATGGACCCACACGTGACGTAGCAATGCCTATACCCAGCCATGCTGTGTGAGTATTGGTGCATCAGGAATTCCCGAGTACATTTTGCTTGGACTGATGCTGTGGTGTAAAAGATTCCTGGTTTTCTGCCTATTAAATATACTTGGATTAAAATGCTATCAGTGTCATGCATAGTCCGATTAAAAAAAAAAAAAAAAAGCGCCAAACATCACCACTGGAGCAATTGTTTTCTTTTAGACCACTTCACCCTTGTGCAGGCCAAGATGAATGGCAGGCTCTCCCACGGTTCAGGAAGTTTTTAGATGAGTAAAACTTTCCTTCATAGCTCTAATTTCAATTCTGCTGCCTCTCCTGCAGGCTGCTGTGCACCTGGTGCCGCATCACAGCCTCTGGTGATGCGTTTTGTTGTGGAGCCTGATAAACATCAGCTGCCTGAATGGCAATTCAGTGCAGGTCTGGGGCTCGAAGGCTGCCAAGAGCAGACCCCTCGGTTACACGACCTAGGCTAAACTTCGGATAAATCAGCATCTATCAGCCCTGTGCAACCAGTCCAAGCCACAGCCTCTCCGGAATATGCTACCGCACATGGCAGGCGATGGGACTTTGCATTATTTCTGTCCATCTTCCTGACTAGTCTCATATCTCAAACAAGAGAAATGAGACCTGAAAGCCAGTATTTTCTTACAGGCAGGTTCAAACTTCACCTATGCCCAGGGTTTGCCTGCACAGGTCATCTGTACTGGCATCAGGGCACACAGAGAATTGCGTGTGTGGTTCGCACTATGGAAAAGTCAGGCTATGCCAAGATCCCTGGAAACACTTAAAAATCTTGCAGCCATTCTGAGAAAATCCAGCACTTTTGAGCTTAAAGTTTGACTTGTATCTTTCTGATTAGCTGCTTCCCTACTCATCACTGCAGCACGCACTACATGGGACCACGTCGCCGCTCCGCTCTGAAACCAAAGCTGCTGCCGAACGCAGAAATGAGCTCAATAACCAGAAGATCACACCGGGAGACACCGCTGACTGCGTCCTCCCAAGCTCTCATGAAATGAAGGTGCTTAAGTGAACCAAATACCCTCTTGAAAATATATGGAGAACCGACAAACTAAACACGTTCATTCTGAATGTGAGATTCAGGGAGCTTGGGGTTGAATTTATTTCCTTCCTCCAGGCAATTTTCATGCGTGCTGCTTAAATCATTGCTTACTGAAGCTGCATATTTAATTATTTAATACTGTGACTAGAGGCCAAGATGTTATATAAGCAAACCAAACAACCCGATCTCACGTAGAAACAACATGTTTATGGATTACTGGCTCTGCCACACAGCAATACTTCTCCCGGTCCCTCGATAAATCTCAATAAATAAATATCTATCCTATATCATATATATATAAAATATATTAGCATATATAACGCATTAGGCTCTTTCAACCCAAATTACACATGCATTCATTCAGAGGCTGCTGTGCACTGGGGATTTATGAAACACCCATTTCCCCATCAAACCCACTAATTCTTTGGAGCACGAGAGTGTTCTTCATCAGCAGAAGGGCACAGAGAGCTCTAATCTGCGAAGCGTCCCAACCCAGCCACAGTTAATCAGCAGAGTTCCCGAGATCTCGGGCAAGTTAGAAGTGTCTCAGGAAAAGCCTGTGCCTGTTACAACAGAAATGTCAGCCTGCATATGTTCTTCTTGACCCTGAAGTCATACAACTAGAGTTTCTCTCTCTGGATCGGCTTTCAAATGAAAACGATGGTCTGCTTCGTTATCAGAAAGCACCAGCCAGCTGCCTCTCCAGCGCGACTTTCATGTCTCTAGCTTTGTTTCTACAAAGTGGAGTGAAGTTTTCATTTGTACTTCACAAGACAACCGGACTCTCCTTCTGCGTGCCGCCTAAAGCCAACGCAGCATCCCACAACACACCCGCCTTCATCCCTCCTTAATTCTTCCACGCAGCCTTCCCCCCTCCTTACCTGTTACAAGGCGACTAAGGACTTTAGTCTTCTCATTGAGGATGTTCACTGTCACATTTCTGGCAGACTGGAAGTACAGTGGGTTGCCCTGGAACGAGACCATGAGAGCAAAGCACGTGAGATGGGGACGGCTTCCCAAGACCGGCCTGCTTGAGACGCCTGGAGCTTTGCCTAACGCTGCCGGGAGACTGATAACGGCCCCGAGGTTGGGCGTGTGGTGGAGGTGCAGGCTACCCTGCAGTAATTTTTATTGGCCAGGGTAAAAGCATAGTGCTCACCTCTGGCGCAGATAATGCCCCAGCAACTAGCCTTGTTTTAGGGATCGTTAGCTTTGTTGCCAGTATAAGCCCACCAACCTGGTATTTTAAACTGTGCAGGTGATACGGGACCTGACCTATGCTTCCCAAAGGTTACAGTGTTTTGGGAGAGCGGCTGACTGCAGTGGTGCTCTTCAGAGTCAGATCCGCAATATTACACCCAGCTTCAGATGACTCCCAATGGGTGACTGTGTCTGCCTACCACATCGGCACAGGAGCGAGCCGTGCCCAACGGCTGTGAACAAGAAAACCTTATTAACATGTAGAAAGTGCTTTTAATCTCAAAGCACTTATGAACCATCTGGTACATACCTCCACCACGGTCCAGTTTGGGATGCCAGCTTGGGACCAGACTCATCCCATCATGTCTGGATGTACACAAGACATGAAGCCTTCCCCAGTCCCCAGTTGACCACACAGATTTCTGCCCATTTTTCTTTACTTTTTTTTTTTTTTTAATTTAAATATACCTCTGAGAGAAGAGCTAGAGCAGCTGTTAACACACGGGAGCCACACAGCTACCTGGCAGCATCCATCTCAGGTATTTCTCCCGCAGAGCGAAGCCAAAGAAAACCCACAGAGAAAACCATCTGGCTCCTTCTGTGTGCAAACGTATCCAAGACACCTGGGAACTCATGTTTTCCACAGGCAGCCCCAGTCCACACAGTTGGCTTCTCCAGGGCTATTAGCCACCTACAGCACTAGCACAGGGTGACCCCAACTTAAATCAGCCAAAAATCTAATGTGCGAGGTGGAAATTCACTGCCAGTATCTCTTCATAATGTCTAAAGCAGGCAGATGATTAAATTAACTGACTAAGCCAGAGGATCGGGAGAGAGGATGAAATAGCAAGAAAATCAGCAAAGAGTTAAAAATTTTATGTCCATGTGCTTTGTACACCAAAGTTGCTTTCCAGAGTTTCAAAATCTTTCCATTAGGAATAAATAATCAGGATGGGGATGGAGGATCGTGTAGGTCAGGCGTGTTCTCCTTGCCTCCTGAATTTACAAGAAACATAACTAATATTTGCATTGATGCTGTTTTTCTGGATCATGGCAGAAGGATGAGGTTGTCTGCATATAAAACAGAACAGGAGCACGGGAATGCCCTTATGGGAGTCCTGTGATGGACCGGAGCTTCAAGAAACACTTCTAGTGATGGGTGAACGATTCCTAGCAGTGTTTGCAGAAAACAAACCTCAAAAAACCAAACCAAAACCAGCTCCACATGTGACCAAATATTCACAATAACTACATTTGTTGCCTTAACTATTCATGCTGCATCCACCCATGGGATCAGCCCTTCAGCAAAAAAGGGGGAAGGGGGGATTATTTGATCAATTATAACTAGATCATCACAGCTACATTCAGATTATTTACAACTAAACAAAAATAATGAAAAGAAAGAATTACGCTTAATCATTTCCAGACCTTGGACAAGTTTCAGAAACTTTTGGTGCCTCTGCCTCCTCATACACTAAACGAGGACAAATCATCCTTATATACCTCTGTGATGTGTTTGACAGCTTAAGTAATATAGTGTATGAAACTGAAATATGATTAATAAGCTAGAAGTAAGGAGCAGTGGTAATGACTGGGAATGATTTTGCTCTTTTTTATTAATTTTTATTTGTGATCTTCTAGAACTTAGAAGTTAATGTTGATTACTATTTTATGTTAACAGCACAGAAAAAAAGATGGCTTCACTTGAATACCCACTTGCTCTGGTATTAATTCTCCACAGCCATGATCAGGGACCTAATTTGAACACCCCCAGCGACAGCAGTTTACTGCTACGTTTCCATCTCACACTGAGAGATGAAGGATATTTTTCAAGGCAGATAGCTACAATCTGCATTACCTATAGTTATAGATGAGACTATAACCCCGCCATATGAAGTGCAGAAAGGTCACATTTTTGACTTGCAGTATTTGACTATTGTTTATGGAGTTATGCAA
This sequence comes from Charadrius vociferus, assembly GCF_000708025.1. Classification (NCBI taxonomy): domain Eukaryota; kingdom Metazoa; phylum Chordata; class Aves; order Charadriiformes; family Charadriidae; genus Charadrius; species Charadrius vociferus. Next base: position 3,083,947 of record NW_009650172.1, on the reverse strand, counting down.
GTGGATGGAGTGCTTTGAGAAGGCCAGGAAACCTTCTAGTCCAAATTCAGGTAGGAAAAATCATTCAGTCCCCGTGGCTTTAAAGCTCTGTTACTGATCTGCGTACCAGGAGACTGCACTACAGAAGCACTACAAGATAAGCCAAGTGGTTCATATAAAAAGACTCACAGGAAAAGTTGCTCCGAAGAAGCCTTACAAGACAAGCTAAGAGCTGGTATCCACCTACGAAAGACTTAAAATACACAATCAGACCTTGGAACGCTTACCCCAGCACAGTCATCCCATTCACTGATTCAGAGCTCAGATTCATGCAGCCTTCAAAAAACGAAATTTCCCTAATGGAAGAGTTATGTTTTTATTGGTCTGCAGGGAGGGAACATTTCAAGCACTTAATGCAATGCCCGCTCTCATTTCCATAATTCTTCTTCCATTAACAAATGAAAAAGAGCTGAAAAAATTACTCCCTTTTGCTGAAAATTCCGCAGGTTTTCTGTCTGTCATCTTCTCTTTACAAAGGTAACAACACTGACATCTTTTACACACTGAACATCTAAAAATGTTTCCTCTGTTGCGAGGTTGGTGATGATACCAGCTTCCTTCCATCACACAGAAAAAAAATATAATTAAAGCATTAAAAAATTCACAAAACAGTTAGAAATTATAACTGAAAAGACAAAACCTCTCACTTTTCTTACACTTTCATCTTATCATGACACAAAATTAAGTATTCTGATGCACATGAGGAAGTGGAAATCTAGGTCAATGTGGCATCAGCACCACAATTAAAAATAATTATGCAGTGAAGTAATATTCTCATAAACTGTCATAACACTTGATAGACCTAGAGTTAGAATATCAGTGTGCAATAAATAAGCACGTCTGACTAATTATAACACTGTGAGTATGAGACACCACATTTTTGAAGTATAACATGCAACAATCCAGTTCCGAATCTTTGCAGATAAATACTGTGAAAGAAATAAATATATCTTACTCTTGGGATTGATGCAAAGAAAATGGAAGTGAATGGAAAACTGGATTAGTATTATTTTAGGTTCAGAAAAGTAGGGAAAATAATCTTTTTCTCTTTGTCTACCTTTTTCTCTCCAAAAGGTTCCACTCAACTCTTCAGAAAAATACATTTAAGATAAAATACATCCGATATCGTCAATCACACAATAACCCAACTTATTTCACTGCCTGCATGCTATCTGATGTACTGAGAAATCTCCTTCCCTGCCATTTGTTCTTTTCCCTCTCATCACAAACACGACAACAAGGTTTCCCTGCACCCCTCTCCACAACAGCAGATGCTGCACCCAGCCCATGTGCTGCCACTGACTTGCTCCTTATGCCCAGACTCGGCTCTTACGCCTTTAACCCTCTATGAACTGTGTTGTGTCAGCACAGTCCCAGTTCATGTCCATCTTAGCCATCCCATTGCACTGCACTGAACTACAAACTTTAACTTCCTGCGCAACTCTGCAAATTAAATCAGTGGTCACCTCCTTTCCAACAGTATTTTATGTTATTGTTTCTTTCCAGTGGTTCCTTTGATCATTTGGCTGAAGAAACTGAGGTAGAGACATCAATGGGAGTAAGATGCATGTTTTTCCTTTCTGCATGTTGTCCTGTTTGCTTCTGATTTATTTCAAGCACTTTTCTCGCAGGACACCGATGGAGGATCCCACCCTGCGCTGGGCTGCAGCTCCATTTCTGGGGGCAGGTGAGGCTGCCATCTTCTGAGGACTCCTTGGGCTGGTTATCTACTTCCAGCCCACCATGAATCTACCATTCACCTCTGCAGGAAATCCTACAGAGTAAATACATCATTCTGCCTCTTACTCCAGCCCCTCATTAGCAAACCCAATGGCTTAACAACAGTGCAAATGTTTGTAGACACACAAAGGAAGTTGCCACAGCTACCCAATATATTAAAACGTTGGACACATGCTGCAGCATAAAGAACGTGAAAAGTGCAAAATCATGTCAAAACAGTATAGCTTGTTTCTTCACTAAGCAGTGAGGTATCCAGCAAAACATTTAAGACTTCGCAAAAGGTATCGACTGATTGCTTGCTAGGTTAAACACATGGCAAAACAAGCCCCAACAGCTCACTAGATCTCTGTCTGTGGCTGACTTTGGAAGAGATGCTAAAACCTCCTAGATCAGAAACTAAAACAGAAAAAGCACTTTGACTGACAACCTTAATTTGCAGCTGAAGCACCCCCAACTAGTGCTGTCTTTAAGGAAATTCAATACTTTAACAGATGTCCTAAGACTGTTTTAGCGAATTATTAAAAATATTTGGAAATCCTTTTAAATTTTAACAGGCAATTTGAAAATAATGCATCACAGCCAGCGTGTTTGCAATCTGGATGGTCAAAAGGAGTAGCTTTGATCTGATCCTGTGGATTCAAAGACTTCACACAGTAAGCACAAGTGGAACCCGTGGAAATAATGGAAACGGTGAATTTCCTGCAGGCTTGACGAAGTAAAGGGAAAAATTAAAATATTAAAGCATAATGCAGGTTGGCAAGGAGCAGTCTATGGAGAAGCCACTTCATTTTCCTGCTCAACTGTACCTCCCGCTGACATTACAGAAAGCAAACACTGCCCTATACACACATCTGGACCGTCAGAGGGCAAAAGCTCGTTTTCTTTATATCAAGCAGCCAGCCCACTATGAGAGCAAAAGCCTCACAGCCACAAGCAGCACATTCACTCGCCTGTTCCCTTGAGTGCTGTTTTAAGGAGCTGCGGATAGAGGGGAAGTATTCATGTGGGTTATAACAAACATACTCCTTTCCTGAAGTCCAATCAGTCCTTCTATACCAGCAGCTAAATGCAATAATAGCAAAACCAGCAGAGATGCTCACCCTCTGGTGTTGCATTTTCCATCAGTAGGGACAACTCGGAGCTGCACGAGGCCACGCGTCACAGTTTTGTCTGTTCATTGCCCGTTAACGAGACACAAAGCAGTCATTTCAGGGCACAAGACGCCCTTCACCCAGAATGGCAAACTTTGCTAATGAAAAGTCACAAAAGCATCACCTCTGCCGTACCTCCCAATGTAATCAGACCCAGCAGCACACGCTGCCCCGCACACAGCACTACGTGAGAGCTCATTTTTGGAGTTGTCACGCATGTCCTGACACCTACTGGGAAAGGTGACTTTTTAACCCTTACTCTTGTCATTTTTGGTCGGTGGACACAGATGTGCTTAAATTAGTATGCCTGACCCAGTTTTGCATGTTCCTGTACGACTTGCTCATCATTCAAAGGGAAGCACCAGTAATACCCTCACTGCCTGACACTAAACGCAGAGTTTCCGATCCACAAAGATCTCCCAAACACGCTACAGGCACACAGGCAAAAAAAATAGACCTGCCCCTGAGTGTGTATTTCTTTCCCCCACTCCTGCCTTGAGAGCGGAAACTCCTTTGAGGAGTGTCTGACGCTGGAAAAGCTCAGAGCTGCCCCCATAAAACAGAGAGTTGGGAGGAAACAATGGAGTAAAAAAACTTCAGAATTGGTAACAGATGAGGCAGAGATCAAGCAACTGGCACTGCTGTGAATCACAGCAAACCTCACCAGAACATTGTGCAGACATTGTGCACCTCCCTGAAACCAAACAGCATCCAAAACACTGGACAGCATCCTCCTTTGGCTGTGAAGAAGACAAACTTGGGAGTATCTAGTGAACCCTGCCCTCAGATGCTGCTGGGAAGAGCAGCCTGGACTTCACCTATGTCAACAGAAAATCCAGACTTCAGGGCAGACTTGCAAGCCAACGATTACTCTTTCTATTTCAAAAGTAAACCCAAGAGCTCTTCCTCCTGTTTCTGATCCAGCTCCTCATAGCGAGAACAAGATTTTGCCCAGAAGCCTCCTGGCTCAAAAATTTAAGTCATGTAGCTAAATCCCTAGGTGCTAGATTGAAAACATCCCTTAATATGATTTGAATGTACTTTTTGTCATTTAATCACTGTGTCTATTTTGATCTTGATTTTGTCCTTCAAACAGTTCAACATAATGTTCATGTAAATAAATCCCTTTTTCAGTAAAACTTCTGATTTGACAGTGTAAGCTTTTCATAGCAGAATGAAAGCAAACCGTGAACGGAATTGGTAACAAACAGATTAAAACAAATGCCACAAAATGCCCCAGTATGTGCTATGTTTGTGTCTAAAGATGATCGCTTTTAGGAGGAGGCAGTAAGTCCAGTGCAGAGATAAAAAAATGTCAGCTTCATCCTCTTCTTTCAAGAAATAAACTCTTTTCACAAGTGTACTGCACCCAGGTCCTGTAACCTGGACCAGTAACGGAGCTCATATATCCCTGACCTGCAACTGGCACTCAAAAGACATAAATGTAGTACCATGGGGTGATGTAATGTGCTGTGTTCCAACTTCTGACACTTTATTAAGTATTCAAATGCTTACACCTTACAAATTCAAGTCCCTTCTTTTGTGCAAACAAGGTACAGTCATGTTTGCAGAAATATATGTTTTACAGTACCGCGAAGCTCAGAAAATACTGTGGTCCCACCCAATTTGACACATTTTAATGGCACAGATAGCGCACATGTTGTTCTATGTCCAATACCCCCAACCCCCCTCTTCTATGGTGTTTCTTGAAGTTCATTTTAATATCAATAGAAACAAAAGATAAATTTCCCACAGCTACATTAAAACAATCACATCTCTTTTAAAGCGCAAAGGAGGCAGGTCTGTGATGTGAGATCTAAATGACTGGGTTCTCCTTCAGAGTGATTTATTTCTGGCAGTGTAGGGGTTTCTCTCTTTAGAAGAACATATGCAGTAATCTCATGAACACAGTGCTTCTTCAAGATGCCTAATCAGCTGCTTTGCAGCCGAGATTCTTCTGAAAATTAAATTATACCATATCTGATGACATTAAAAACAACACCGAAAAAATCTCCAAGACATTACATCTGCCTCCACTTCTTTCCCATTCTTTTTTCTTTTTTACTCCATTGATTTATAATATGAGGAAAACTACAAATGACATGATGAAACCAATAGACACACACACGAAAATAAAATACAACCATACATGTTGGAGTTCTACTCAGTATCCATGGGGGTGGGAAATCTGGATTTGTAACGTCTGCGGGCTGCTGCACACTCACAACACTTTTTGTATTGGTAGGACTGAAGTGAGCATTACTGGCTTCGGAAAAAATGTGATGCATTAAGCGTGCTCAGCACTAGGAATCCTCTGCAAGACACCCTTAGACAACATCTGAATTGAAGAGAACAGCACAACTTGTAAAATGATGAAATAATTCTGAAAATGCTTTAAGCGCTTCACTGCAGAGCTCACCCAAAGGTGTTTTACCAGAGTCGATCAAATGTGCGCCCATGATTAACTTTGCACCACTGGGGAATGGCTCTCCCTCATTCAAACCAAGCAGGACTTGAGAAACTGTAATGCTCTTAAACAGGAGAACAGCGGTCCTAAGTTCTCAGCACACTGATCACCACTTCCAGTAAAAATTAAGCAAGTATTCACTAACCATTTCAATTTACTTGAATTCTTCCGCAGCAATACCAAACGGCAGTAGCTGCTCAGTGGCAGCTCACACCGATCTGATCCTCAGCTATAGGAGGTGGTGTAGCAGCGGGACTATGGATTTGTGCGAAGATATAGCCTATCTTCTGCCTCGGGCTATCCTAGTTATGGTCAGACTACAGCAGTGAAATATCTCTCGCTGAAGTGCACATACTGTAGACAGGCACAGGACCACAGCAGAGAGGGAGAGAAAAGAAGAGAGCTCCGCTAAGGTTTAAAATATTCTCAATCATCCAAGTATATAGCTACTCCACTGCTTGTAACTTTTACTCCAGACAAGTGTGCAGACCTCTCTTCGTGTGCTTTCATTTTTATGGCCTTTCTGGTATGCCTACTGCCTCCCTTAAACATCTTTTAAACCAGCTGCTAAATCATACCTCACTATCTATAAAAGGCATTTGATGACAATATTAAAATCATACAGAACTAGTAATTTGACTTACTTTCTCTTACTATCAGCATTACTCGGACCATAGTACAACCAGAAACAGTTAGGATCTCACTCAGTTGATGAGGTGAACGCACATTAAAGAGTACATACGGTGAATACTAAGAAAGGCACAGTAACATTTTCCAAAAGTCTGATTCAGCAGAGAAACTTGGGTTCTGCAACGCTCACAGCACCTTTCAGGCATTTTGTTACCACACTGCAGAATGCCAATTTGTATATCCAGATCTTTTTCCCCGAGAAGGCTAATAACATGGCTATCTCTGAACATTGCTTTGAAATTATAACTTTGCTGCATGTCATGGATCGCTTACTTCTTGTATTAGATTATAAATGGCCATGCCAACTTACGTATGCATGTACAGCACGAAACACAGGCGAGATCCTAGCAGAGGCCCCTGGTGTGACTGAAATTCAGCTGCTGCTAATAAGAAGAAGGGAAAACATTTCCATCTGTCTGGATTGGGAAAAAGAATTCATGAGTCTCTGATTCATCCGCATCCATATGCTGGTATGTAGACAATACTTATGGACACATAGACATATGCAAGGTAGCCAGCAACAGAAATCAAATCTATCACAGATCACAGCATGTGATTTGCCTAATTATGAGTAACACCCCACATTTTTCATCTACGCAAAAAGCACTTTGTGAACGAGCAGATGGCACTGCTATGGGATGGCACCATCCTCGACAGTTGCAGATGCAGAGCATTTACACAGCACGCTGAAAAAATGACACAACACAAGCTGCTTCCTGGGAAAAAGATTCAAATTGAACAAGTGTCACCAAACAAAATACACGTATTTATTGATGTTCTGAACTTATCTGATCCAGCCTCTCTCCTCAAATCAAATACGTACGCGCAGGCCAGGGAGTGATGCTATCTAGACATCATTAAAGTCTCTTAGAGAGCACTGTCACATGAGCTGCCGCGCACAGAGAAGTGGAGATGCAGACCAACTCGAGTCTAGTTCCAACCCGCAAACAATTTAAATCCACACAAGCAGAATCAATAGGAAGAAGCCCTGCAGAGAAAGCAATTACACTGCAAAAGCAACTATATTACAGCACGGTTACGGCTGGAAGGCAGGACGCAGAAGGCCATCCTCACTTCTGTGATTACCCAGTGGAGTTCTCTCCAATGCATCTGGCCTGTGAAATGACAAGGTTCAGCCCAGACATGTTCCTGCAATCAAAGCGTTGCTGTTTCTGGGCTTCTACTGCAATTATAAGGCTCTTCTTTACGAGACCTGTCCCTCAGGTTTGCTGTGCTCCATAGGCAAATGCAGGTCTGTGTGTCAGGAAACAGGATTGAAGGGCTCGCTGTGCTCTCCTTTGTCAATAGCTTCACAGGAGCAATAATCTCCTTTCCTGGATGCTGCAATTATTTATTCATTGGAGACTGTGCACTTGCCACTGTACAAGACACACAGAAAAATAATCTGACCATTCCTGGTGATAGAAAATTCAGGTTTTCTATTCAAATTCTTGTTTTATTTGTGGTTTGTCTGCATTTTTTTCCCCCGAGCTGCTGTAAGCATGTATACTGGTGTGACAGCTTTGAAGCAGCTATAAAATGATTGATGAAAACCATATTTTCGCCATGTTATGGGAATATTTATTGTAGAAAAATACTCAGTTAACTCTGTATGGGCATATCTGGGAAAACGGGAAGGGCAGGAAAGAAATGCTGGGCCCACGACTGTACCTCTGATACCAAAGTAAATTGATCGGCTTTAATGATGATACCAGGTTATGGGGTCACAGAAACATTCGCACAGACTGCTTTTCCATTGCTTTTATCTAACCACGTTGTTTTTTCTGCTGAAATGATCGATACTTGGCTTTAAGAAGGATGCTCTGTGGGTCTACATGACTAGACAGAGGCTTCCTCATGGGAATAAATGCAGGGGCCAAACTCCGACCTGCGGTGCCATAACAGTTCATGTCTGAGGTAGTGTCAGCCAGGAACTGTCTCGGAGAGGAGGAACTGCAAACCTCCATCCGTCTCGGTGAGGCTGAACGTCTCGGAGCAGAGGCAGCCGTACACTTGAAAAGGTAAAATGACAGATGCAGCTAAGCATGTGACGTGAAATTGGATTGATCTGGAGGAAAGACGCTAAATCACGCTGGACGTTGCTACACCGAACACATGTGCCTACAGAGATAGCATGACAGCAAAGGTCTGATCAGCGGGACAATTGCCTGAGCAGGAGTAGGGTGCTCTCTGTTGGGATTTGACTGTATCTCGCGGCTGCCATTCAACAGATGCTCTTGAGTATTTGCTTCAGGGTGAAGAGAGGAGAGGAACGCAGGGTATTGCCGTGATACGGGGCCGATGAGCAAAAATACATCCCTAAACAAGACCCCTGGGGATCTGGGGAGCGGTATTTCAGGAGATGTCAGGCTCGCAGAAAGAGCAGCAGATGCTTCTTCCATGCCTGGAAGAAGACAGGAATGTTGTTTGGGGAAATGTTGAGTAATGCCAAAAACAGCCAAAGAGATTAGGATGTGTGAAGGTAAAATGGAGCACAGGGAGGCATATAAAAGCCAAGGACCCCGAATTACGCTTTGGGCAATCAGCAGGGTGGCTCAGCCTATCTGGTCGTCTCCACTTTTAAACAGAAGGCATTTGCCTCCCGATGTTTTTATTCCTGAAGTTCTTTCAGAACTCTGGAGAAACAAAACTGATGAGCGAAGACACCCGACCAGTGGCTCCTACCAGGAAAGGGCGCTGAAGGGTCCCGCCTGCATCTTCCCCTTTCTTCTACTTCAGCTGAGCTACGCTTCCCGGAATGATGCACAACAGATAACGTTGCTGAGAGAAAGAAAAAGCCTGCTGCTCTCCCAACTGTGTACCAACATCAAGGTTCATCATTTATAAATAACAGTTGGGATCTTAAGTAAACATGTATAGCAAAAGTCAGTTTGTAGTAGGAGCTGGGGATTTTGGGAGGTAGCAGAAGACAGATAAAATATTGTGGCTTGAAGCAACAGTAGACACGCAATAAAAGGTGCTTCTCAAGCCAGCAGCATTGACAACATACGTGCCCTTGCCCTGTGTAGCCTTTATGTCATTTAAACACTGAAGGATGCTTTGCAAAAAACCGGAGGACACAGGCTCTGACTGCTCAGCCCCAACAAGCACCACAGGAAACGCGTTTGGGTTCATCCTGTCAACCCGCTGTCTTCCAGCCATGGCTCCTTGGAAACCAAGTCACTAAATCAGCTCAGGTTGATCACCTACTCTTGACCTTTTACAGTAATTAGCGTGCGTTTGGATTATAGATTATTTGGCCATTCACTGTGTGGCTTCACCCGTGTGTACAACAGAACACTGGGTCTGCTTAAAGGGAAATATCGACTGCTCTAAGGTGGGGACCAGCCATGCCCACTTTGTACTTCTCCGTGTATGAACACTTTGTACTTCTAACCCGCAAAGTATACCTCAAAAAAAAAAAAAGATGTTAAGAAAACCAATGAGTTGTTCGCACTCTTACAGATCAACCTAATCAAAAGAAAGAAAACAAGCTTTTGGCTAAGGAATGGAAAGCCTTGCTGGAGAGATATGCTTGTTCTGTCAGACAAATGACCTCTCTTCTCTCCTCAATCAACCCGATTGTCTGTAATTTTATTTATTTCTCTGCTTATAATACTGATGTCTTACAAAGCTTCTCGCTGGAAAAAACACATCTTACTCTTTAGCTGTGCTGCCTTAGGCTGCAGTCCTGTCAGACCGCATCCAAGAGGAAGGCTCTTGGAAATGAAGACTTTCCAGGCACTGTGAAGAGCGATATGGATGATTCAGCGAACAGCACGCTTCTCTCCAAATCAGTAGCCACTCATTCATGGTGCCACGGGCAATCTTTTGCAGCTGCTGCTGGCTTCTTAGCAGAGAAGCAGAACTCAGATGTTAACCACTTTTATTTATTAAATGCCCCATGACAAATCCATCCCTTGTCTAAATCAAGAGACAGACAATGGAACGGTATATTGTTTTGCTCAAGGAGAAAAAGAACTAGAAGCAGAATATCAAGCAGTAGCTGGGAAGAAAGACAAAGGAAAAAGCCTAGGCCATAAAAGCAATTTCATTGCATAGTTTTAGACTGCAAATTAAGAATCCAACAAAGTATCCTGCACTGAATAAGATACCATACAAACCTTGGCGTGCATTTACTCACCATTTTCATAAACAGACGGTGATTACAAATCACATTTTAGCACTGCTGCATTTGAAATAAACTTTTAAAAAACCCCTTCTCTTCTAGACCAGAATGAAGGACTTTCCAAAGGAAGACATCTCCCTGTGCTTAGAAGGGACGGGGGAAGCTGGATGACAGCAGCACTGTACAGTTGATGCTATCTGGGGAACACAAGTG
>NW_009650172.1:3047409-3073491 GCF_000708025.1 Charadrius vociferus | reverse complement strand
TGAGGAATCTCCTGCTATTCCATGGAAGAATGGTAAATAAGCATCATGCCCTGATGGATGACCAAGGAAGAAATACTGTGAGCCAAAACACCTTCAGTTTTCTTTCCATTCCATGGATTATTCCCTTTCAGAGAGAAACGAGGAGCAGACTCCCTGCTAGTACTTTGTACAACCTGCCTCGGAAAATTATCCCACCTTTTAAGGCCAGACTGGAAGCAGACCTAAAAAGTCCATTGGACTAAGCAAATCAAGAGGAAGTCAAGGGACATGTGATGTTTTCTACTGAAAGCCTGCAGTAAAAAATGAAAAAAAAAACCACCCAAAATGGGCATCGTGGAAACTGCTTTCATTCAACCCCCCGCAAGAAGGACAATTTTTTACAATATCGGCTTTTATTTGAAAATATCTGCCAGCTCTGTCATCACACTCCTTTACAATTGGGGCACGTGATCTACTAAAACGAGCAAGCACCAGACTGAGGACTCCTCGCACCAATCCTCATCTGCCGTAGGAGTGAACGAGCCACCCGCTTTGCTCACCCTCATCCCTCTCCCACTCTCTGTCAACCAACTGACAACGTAAAACCTTTTGGGGGGAAAGGGCTGTGTCTGTCCCCACGTTTGTACAGAGACCAGCAGGATGGACTACTGCCAGCGGCTTTGCTCTGCCACACATGCAGTATTTGTAGAAATTACAGGGCATAGTCCAGCAAAGAACACAACACACGTCTAACTTTCCGCATGCGAATGGCCTTACTGATGTCAATGAAATTACTTATGTCTGTAAATTATGCATGTAATTACCTATCTGGTTGGACTGAAGTCAAAATGAATGATTCACTGACCAGTCAGAAAGCCTACCTCTTGTGACTAGATTTATAGCCATTTCCATCACACACATACAGTACTGTCCTGCGCTCCAGCACTGTGCCACCAACACTGGCGTGGGACTGTCCCTTCCTGAAAGACACTGGCGTAACATGGGAGTAGACGGCCAGGCACGGCCTCAGACAAACAGAGATCAAAAATAGAGATGTTCCAGCCAGGGAAATCTTAACAGCCAAAGAAATCTTACTTTTTCTTTCAAAAGAAGCAAGTCAGTTTTCCCAAGAGCCTCAACCAATTTGCTCTAAAAGAACAGGAGCAAATTTAGAGTTGTTCTTGTTTTTCCCTGCATTCTTCTTTCTCCAAATCCAACACCTGTCATTTAGAAACAAAACAATCAGAGAAGCTCTTATTACTGGCATAGCACCTGGTAAATGAAACCTGGAAGGTCTGGCTTTCCTTTCCTGTTGCAAATCAAAGCACACACAAACTGAACTGTCTGTAAAAAGTTGTGTGTGCCTGCACCTCCTAATGACAGCACAGCTTGTCTTGTCAAGTAATGCTTGCCTTACAAAATACGTAACTTCGCTGATGAAATAGTTTTGATCAGCAGAAGAGTTGCAGAAGTGTTTGCTGTCCTGTGGTACGAAGACACAAAGCTCTGCTCTTGAGGCTTCTTGGAACTCTCAGAAAAACATTCTTTTTCTTTATAATTGGATCTTGCTATTTGTCTTCTAGTGTTTCCTTTGTCTATTTGTCTCTATCTTCTCTCAATTCATACTGTATAAACTTTTCTTCCTTTATCATTTTTAGTATTAAGAAGTCATTTTTATATTTCAGCCTTCCCAAAGCAGCCAGAATCCTGATTGTCAGCAGTGATGTCTAGACATAGTAAATCCTTAAACTCAAGGCCTTTGCCCTTGAGAGAGAGAAATGCAGCAGTACACCATCGCACGTGTTTTTCCCTGGGCAGTTTCAGGTGCTTTGTAAGGCTTACTTCTTTCTGAGGCTACAGCTTGTTAAGATGAAATTTGGATCAAGTTTTAGACTGAGAATTCAAGGCTACTTTACGAATGCATTCAGTCCCACGGGTTGGTTCAGGTCAGCTGTGGTCAACTACCAGCACAGCTTCTCTTTTAACAGTAATACCTGTCTGGCAATACAAGTCAGCAACAGAAATCCCATAATCAGTAGGTGTGACTGATGTGTCCTGCGCTCATGATCCCCCAGTAAACCCCCTGTGCTTTTTTTTTAAAATATATATATAAGATTAAACACAGGAAAACAAGGAGGAGATACAGTTCCTGAAGGTTTACAAGCCTGCAGGAATACTGAGAGGCCATAATAAATGGCTAATTAGGAAAAAAGGGCTTCACAGCAGCTTCCCAGTTAATTCATAGAGGTAGCATGCAAATTCGAGATGTCAAACCGCCGCTGAAATAACACGGTAGAAGCGTGGTGCATGTGCAAGGAAGGCAAGAAACTGCCTGCCAAATTCATTCAGCTCAGCCATTTTTTCTTTCAATTTTAAAATCAATAATTCCGTGTTGTTTCTTCTCTTCTTCCTTTTGGGGGAATAAACTAAAGCAAATGTTTATTCTATTCCTTTAGGTTCTAGTGCCTGCACTCCTGTCTCAAGGCTTGCGACCCTGCTGAAAACACGGTGTTAGCCAATTTGCAACGTTTCTGTGGAAAGACAGCCCCACCACAAAACTCAGCGCCACTGTCCTCCTCTTCACAGCTGAAATGCAATCGATGCCTGGGATCACGGTAAAACTGCAATGCAGAAGCTCAGAGACCACAGAGCACCCAGCCTTAACCCAGCGGCTCACTTCGAGCTGCGATGCACATCGCTTGGTTTTTATGACCGCAGAGTTCGGCAACAAATGTTTAAAAAAGAGAGATGGGAATCGGATCAGAACAGCAAAACAAACACATGATCTGAGCAGCTCCCCTCTGCTTACACAACCAGCTCAAGCAGAAAAATTTCACCTGTCAAAGGGAAAAAGTCGAACACATTGGGAGATTGTTTGGGAAGTTCTCCATCTCCTTCACGTGTAGCTCCAGAGCTGTTAACCAGCCCGCATCAACTCCATGGCCCAAATCCCCTCCCTGGAAGGTGAAAACCACTGACTATGAAGCGCTTATTCAGCTTGTGGGTACAGTTACTTCTGCAGTGACCGTTTCAGGCTTTCTGGATGCAAAATCTCCACCGCTGTTAGGATAAGCAAGCGCAAACGCGTTGTTCCCACAGTTAGTTCAGAGGTGTATCCCTGATGAAAATATAGACAAAAGCCGAGGTAGGTAGCCCACTTGGCACAGCTGATTGACTCTAATAGGTGTTGATTACACTGCTCATATTGCATGAAATTAAAAAGCTTACAAATGTTATGAGCCATTACCCTTCCATTTAAGAGAGCTTATGACAAGTTAGCAACATTTAATGAAATCCTTTTCAAAATGCCATAGGCAGCCTCCACGAGATTTCGCTTTGAAATGCAACTTGTGGAGCTATTTCTAAAAGTTTATTTACCGCAGAGCTGCCCCTCGTGCTCTTCTTTGGGACAGTCAGATTTTGTAGCTGGTGGGACACTTTAGTTTCCAGTGTGTGGCACATAACACCAGCTCGTTAGACAAACAACGGGGAACAGACAAAGCACGACTGAATTCTGGTGTTATTGGAAGCACCCCTTCAGCCAGGCTACAAAATTTCTTTCAAAATTTAAAGCTGAGAGACTTCTGGCCAATTTTACTGTGAAGGTAAAGGGAAATGTTTTCACAGTTGCTGTAAAATTTACTTAAACTTCCACCTTTTCAGCACACTGGAAATATCACAGAGCTACTAACTGCCCCCACAGCGCTGGGGCAACCAAGGTTCAGTCTGAAGTAGGCTCTCTGGATTTTACTGCTTAAGAATGAAATTTATTAAGAGAAGAGCCTATCAATTTTATAAATCCCACTGGACACTCTCAGCCCACTGCTGTACGCGGACTCAAATCTGCTTTGGATGGAGACGGCAACAATATCTGTGCACCAGGTGAGGGCGCGTCTGCCAAAATGATGCCCTTTGCGACTTGGTCGGCTGCTTCTGTTGATTTTTACTGTCTGTCCCTCTGCCTGCCAGCTCTCCTCTCTGTCGATAGCTGTCGGGCAAGCAAGACTCAAACTGACCAAACTGAGAGAGACATTTATAGCCAAAGCACTCTGGCACAGAATCTAACGACAGGGTATCTGGAGTGGTGCCACAGCGAATGCTTAATAAACCCTACGGGGAGAACATGAGATGGCCGGGCACGGCTGCAAGAAGCTTTCTGTTGTTGGCTGCGCCATCACTAGCAGCTTTGTCCTTTCTTTAAATTATTAGGGCCTTTAAACAATAGTTTAACACCTGCTGCCAAAAATCAACCAAGAAGCAGCAAGCTATGAAGATGCAGTTTAGAGGAAGCATCGTGCTTCAGAAGTCGACATCGGATAGCGTGAGGTTTTTCTACCCAAAGCCGCAGCAGCAGCCGGACTGCTCCAGAAACAGGAGACCAACATCTCCATGAGCTGCCAGCAGCTCTTATGGGCTCCTTAGTATCCTAACGTGTAGAAAAGAAGATTCCTCTCTTCTTTGAAGAGAACCGGTCACTAAGGGAATAGCTATACACTGGGAGGAGTAATGGCCAAACAGGACTGCGAAGTGACGGCAGCACGGTGAGACAAACTTCATTTCCACCCTGTGATGGTTTCAGCGAGCGTGCTGAAATCCTTAAGCACTTTGCCAGACCAAATCATCAGGAACTAATTCAATAACCTTTTATTGCTCTGCAAACTCTGACAAAGGAAGAAAAGGAATTATTCTGTCTCCTTCCTCAAAAAATAGCAGCCTTCTTTCATGCTATCTATCTGAGCCTTGACTGAAAGCTAGATTTCTACTACACAGTTTGAGCATCATACAAAGTTGCAATTATCTTGCCATCTGCATTGCCTTTCTTCATGGGGGAATGTTGCCTTTTAATCCAAATTAGTATGTTATGTTGTTTAGAAATATGTATTTATGGCTACGAGGCAGGTATGCCCCATTGTGGGCACATGTCATTGTTTAATCCAAATACATGGTTTATTGTTTTTCAGTGCGTATTTTTAGCTTTGAGGCAGGTAGACCTGCAGAGCAAATAATACAAAATAATACGTCCATTACAGAACTGCTTCTGTACTTTAAAATTATACCACTCTTCTTCCAGATCTGAACATAGTGAGACAAGTACATTGGCAAAATAATTATTTATCACTCTTGAAAGCTTCCTTTAAAATTTCTATCATTCAAATACTGGCTGGGGAAAATGTAAAGTACAGACAAGCATATTTTATGCACTTGCTAGTCTAGCTTTTATGCTGATGAGAACTTACTAAACACCAGTAAAGGGAATAGTAGTTATCAGCCCTAATGCACAACTGTGAATTTTTCAGGCCAAACAGATGCCCTTGCAGAACCACAGCCAAGTGTTAATGACAGGCCCGGTCCTTCTTCCACTGTAGTCACCAGTTATCTCATGGAGCTTCAAATGAGACCAGGTTTGCTCCAGTGCTCTCAGCGCGCTGCTCTCAGTGAGATGCTCATTGCCACAGGGAGCAGGATAGGGACCTCTAACATCATCGAAAGAAAGGAAAATAAAAAAGACACTGTACTTTGCCTCAGGCTTTTTTCTTTGACATATAGGATTCTTCTTTTAAATTATTTTCTCAGTTGATTAAAAATAATGGGAAGCAGACCTTCAACACGAAACTGGCTAAATACACAGAGAGACCTCTTTTAAAAGACATTTAAAATCTCCTCAAAATCTGTTCAGTGAATTTTCCCATCACTTATACCCGTGCAACAACAGAATAGCTCGGAGCTCCCTCAGGCAGCAGAGGACAGACAAGAAATGTTGGTGCCCGTGTTTAGATCTGTGCTCCCAGACCCACCATCACTACGAGAGTCTGCAAGAGAGCTGGACGGGCAGGACCCCAGGCAAGAGCTCTACACCGCAAACAATCTTTGTCAGGCAAATCCATACTCTTGTCTTTAAAAGGCTTCAGGGTAGGAAAATTTCAGCCTAGGTGCAAACATTTGCAAACTGAGGTTGATTTTTTTCTATCTATGCACTTGAAATGAACATTGAAAGGACAAAACCATCCTAATCCTATCATGGCAATGTCTCTCTCCGCTTCCTAAAGCTGAGATTATCATCTCATTGGTTGTCACACAGCTCCTGAGAGAAGTAATTCACTTGATTTTCCTGTATAATCACAGCACTGGACATTATTTCTGTTGTTATTGGAACTGGAAAATGCACATGGCCTGTCCTCTGTTTTGCCCCTTTCAAGTTCCTTACAGACCTGGATGCGGCAAGCTTCAAAACACCCCAACTGCACTAAGAAAGCTGAATCTGTGCTCACTTTAAGTTTCAAGCAACCCGCTTGTTAGCGGCTCTTCTCAACAAAGGCAGCAAAAGTTCCAGTTTTAAATTTCTATTCAAATTAAGGCAATGAAGACTGAAGACCACAAAACTGTTGCCATTGCTTTCCAGCACATAAAATTAACAATTTGTGCTGCGGCGTGCAACTTTCAGTCAAAGTTTGTCTGATTTATAAGCAAGCAGATGGTTCACACGATAGTCCACAATAAATTACAACAGTTAGAAAGACAGCTACATTTTGAGAGTGACAGTGCAGCTGAGCTACAGATGGGTTTATAGATGACCCTTCCAATTTTTAATAATCTCTATAATTTATGTGCAAGTAAAGAAATGCGAGGA
Source organism: Charadrius vociferus (assembly GCF_000708025.1). Classification (NCBI taxonomy): domain Eukaryota; kingdom Metazoa; phylum Chordata; class Aves; order Charadriiformes; family Charadriidae; genus Charadrius; species Charadrius vociferus. The sequence continues at coordinate 3,066,884 of NW_009650172.1, read as the reverse complement.
TTCCTAATGCACCTTCTTGACTAAGTACAAATCACTTTTATTTACACAGGCAATACTTCATGGTCCAGTTAACTTCTTAATTAAAGGCAGCAAGATGCTCATGTTCCATGCAAGTGGCATGGAAAATACTGTTTAGTGTGCAATATGTTCAGCTGGGAGTTTAAGATGCTCTGAACACTCCTGGAAAAGGGAATGCATCCATCTCATTTCTTTCAAACAACACTACAAGGGTGCAAACACTGCTACCACCAGCTACTGTTTATTAATCTCCAGATAAACTTTAGGTTCATGCAGTAACGAGGTTATCTTTATTTGCAAGCTCTGATGCTTAGAAATAGGCTCCTAATCCAGGAGGCACTGCAAACCCAGGATTACTGAGCCAGGACTAGGATGGGGAAACAAGAACAGTGACCCTCCTTATACGAAGATAGAGGGATTTTGGGGGGGTCACTCATGAATGGGTGAGGGAAAAGGAAAGCAAGCCTGGGGGGTGTCATTCCTGAGACAGGAGGCAGCGGTGATGCAGAAAGGAACTGGCTGGAAGCAGCTTAAAGCAGCCAGTGCTTGTCAGTGATTTTAATGGCCACTTCTTGGGCACAGGACCGAACCACGTCGGTCCAATCTTTCTGCTAACATTTTTGAAGGGACTCCCAGAAAGATGCCGTTGCTGGGTTGTCACCAACTGCATGCCAGAGTACAACAGATTTAGTTGTTCTTGGTTGCGATTTCAGTTGCAATGGGTTACCTTCCAGAAGGAGCACAGCTAAATGCAACTACTCTCTGCTGAAGGTGATGAAGGGAGCAGTACCTGCTAGAGCTCTTTAAGGCACAAAGTACAGAATCTCAGAGGTTCTCACACTGCCAGTCTCTTGGGATGATATTTGAGGGCTTTTTCTCCTCTCTAAACCTTGGTCTTCTCTTCCTGCTAAATCAATTTCAAAAAGAAATCCATTTTTAAGTGGAAATCCAAAACTATCTTTGAACCAGAAGGCAGAGCTCCTTGGAAAGCAAGTCTGTACGTACTTTTAATTACCACCTTCCTGGGACTTAAGAGATGCAGCAGAGAAGAAGAGGCACCAGAGACAAATTCAGGCTTTCAAGAATTATCACAATTCACACTTTGGAGATATTTCGGCAGGGATCGCCCCGCTCTGCCCGCAGGAGGGCAGCGTGAGGAGGAGCACTGCAGAGATACGTGAGTGGAAAACCCACTCCACGGAGGTCATGGGACTGCAGAGGCACTTACACAAAAAGCCATTCTCCCCCTGTCATTTCCACACAGCACCAATGTCCCTTCATCTGCTACACAGAACGATGGTGAAACTGATTTTGTTGGTTTTGGTTTTTGTTTTTGTTTTGTTTTTTTTTTTTTTTTTTAATGAAAGTTTTCTATAAATAAGCACCATCTGAAAGTCTTTTGAGCTTTATATAAAACCATTATCTATTACTGTACACAACTCTTAGGTTGGTTAATTAAACCTATGAAAAATATTATATGCCAGCTTATTTCTGGGATGCTCTTTACCGGTATTTGTCATATTGTTTCTGTTACACTTTGCATATTTAAAGCCGTATTATGCACTTCTGAATACCCAGAGAAGATTACTCTAGAATTAGTATGAATGTTCATCTGTACTCCTGAGTGCTGAGTTTGGCACTTTACTTTAGCAATATTCATCAAGTTCAGGAACTGCTAGTACGCTTCCCTCCAAGAGAATACGGGGTCATACTACTGTTCTTTAAAAAAATACAGCATTGATTATTTCATACTCTTTTTAAATACTATGTAACTATCATCTGTTGATTGACTGCAACCCTTTCATTTGCTTACAAGAAGCCAAATTCACGCACAAGAAAGCAGAAGTTCATTGAAATCAATAGGATTGCCCCTATTGCCCCCAGCCCAACAGTAATTCCAGCGTTACCGTGAGCAAGCTGAAAGCCAGCACAGGCTATTACAGTCTAACTCCACTAAGAAGTCAGAGAAACTATACGCATGGTTTATGTAACTGTATAGTTAATACGGTTTCCAGGACTCATCTGCTGAAGCCAGCGGGGATGCTCCATCTCACCAGGCTGTAGATCAGACCTTCTGGCTTGCAGCTAGATCCTTCCCTGGCTAACAGCAAAAATAATCCTGGAGGAAGGATAAAGCAATGAACACACACACAGGCCTTACCTGATGTTTCTTGTTCCCCACATTCACTAAACTGTCAATGGTGTGGCAACTAGTTTCATAACCTCAAGAAGGGGACACCTTTTGTCCCCCCTGCTGTATTAAAATGTAGATCAATATGATAATATGAAAACAGTAAACTCCCCAGTAGCAAGAAGTGGTTCTCAGTTCTCTTAGTAATCAAATGTTACTTCCAGAAATCTGACTATAGAAAAACAAATGTAAGTAGCAATTTGTCAGTCTATTTATCAAACCGAGTGCTGCACCTTTCCCACACATTTTGTGTTACAAAGTGTATGACATGAAAGGTTCTACGGTTCTGTTTTAATTCAGGGATGAAAACATTTATAGATACAAATGTTTTCTTATTAACTTTTCTTCCTAAATGATTGTGCTTGTTCAAATCAATTCCTAGCCATCTTACAGAGGTTACAACCTTCAATAATTAAATCGGATATTGGCTGTTGTGTTGATTAAGCTACAAGTTCCAATTTCTACCAGAGCACTGAAATGCTGAGATAAAAGGATGTTAACTTTATTTAATTAGCTATCTATCTTTGTTATCAAAACGGAAGGTTGGTATCTGACTCAAATTAACACTTTGGATCAGGAAACAAGACAGATGACACCTTCTGAGATGGATCTTGGAAACTCTTTATAATTTTTCAGTTATTTTAAAGCTGCTCAGGACAAACAGGATTGCATTAGAAAGAGCAAAAGTCACCAACAGTCAATGAAGAGCTGCTATGAAAATGTTATTTCAATCACACTTGGCTTTTTTCTCATTTTCAGTTGTTAACATCCTTGCCACTTTTGTCAAGCAGTCACTCCTAGCAGCACTGAATTTTAACCGCATGTAATTTTAAAACACAACATGAAATGGGACCGAGCACATAATATGGGTTTATTGTGCCAGCTAACAACAGATCAGGCCCTTGTCCAAAGGCATCACCTCTCCGCAGAAAAGGAGTAACCAGTTAAACGCGAGCTGGATTTCACAACTGCCTGCCATCCCTCTACCTCGGAAACATTAGCTCTCTCAGTTGAGGGTTCTTTATGATTTATCTCAAAAGGACACAAAAAGACAATGTGAAATCCCAGAGGTCCTCGAAGCATTTTAGCTACAAACTAATCTCGCGTGTATCGACCTTGCAACGTCCCAGAGGATACAGTATGTGGATGAGGTACCCAAAGGACACCCACTGCCTCACTTGCCAAATTACATTTGTACAGAGTGGCCAAAGTAATTTATCCAATAACCACACCACCCTGCCACTTCATGGTTTCTTACTGTCAAGGCTACAGAACCGTGCTTATTCCTTTCCTCACAACTTACTGGTCTTGACCGGATTTCTTTGGCGTAGAGAGGTTTCAAGAATTCTGAATCTCCTTCAAGCTTTAGGCCCTTTTCCGTGATTCTCAGGTTCCCCATTCCATCCTAAAACACAGACAAAAAGAAACAACCCTATTAGTTACAATTACTAAATTCACCAGGCTGCCAATAGCTGATTTTTATTTTTTTTTTTCCATAGAGGACAATATGTAAAGCACTGGGAGGCACTAGAGAATGCAATTACTTGTGTTATCCTTTTAGCTCTGTTTCTGTGAAAAGAAATTTCTACTCAGAACAATCTGCAATGCCCCCCAGTAAACCACACAGATGAAACATGTTCTTTTAAGGTAGTCATCTCTACTCCAAGAGACGCAGGGATGCTTTGTGTTAACAGGAAACTATTCACTGTAATATCCACCGGTTGCCTGTATGTTACTATACCTTCTCATTCATAGCAAATCCATAGAAAGATTATGTGATTAATTCTACTGAACTCCATATAGAGAATATGTGATTATTCCACCGAACCGATAAAATAAGGTTTGGCTATGTAGGAGGGCTGCAATAAAATGTGGTAGTGAACTCAATTCCTGTTATTTGGGGAAATCTCTGCAAAACATTGACTCTTTGGTGGGGTTTCTTTAGGGCTATCGGCCCTTACAGCAAAAAGATTTGGAAACTTGTTGATTAGTTTCGAGTCCCACAGTTTTTCCTGCGCTTTCGATATTGTTAAGATGCTACACAGCTTTATTGGAATATACATTTATGCAAATATTTGCTCTGGGATAAGCAAGGATGCAAAAGGAACATCTTTCCAACAGAATACTCTCCTGTCTGGGGCTAACTCCTGACTTTTCTTTCCCACAATGATCAGCTCAGGATCGAAGCCCTCGCTCTGCTCCTTGCACATCCCAGCAATCTGAACCTCTACAGCTAAACGCTTGGGTCTCCTGACTCATTGTCGTGCCCTTCAAACCACCACTGCAAAGTCCACTGGACAGACACTAAGTGACAGATGTAACATGCATTTCTGTCCTCTCCTCATTCAGACTTCATCGTTGCAGCAACCAGTTCTCACCCTCTCCCCAGCCCTCCCAGGCTGTCCAGCCCCCACTGCTCCCCACGCTTCGATGGCAAAAGTCTTCTCAAAAAATGGGGTGCAGTGTTGGCTGCAGGCTTCCAGCAGCTGACTGCAAATAGTCTTTTTTTCTTTAGAAATTGTTCAGTTACTTGTGCCCCAGATGTAACGAAACTTATCACAAACCATAATGGCAAACAAAATATTTGTCAAAATTTTATATGACTTTTACTTATGGTTTTTATGCAGTAAGACAGGTATACGGATACACGGGTACAGCGCAGAATTGGACCAAACTGTATTTCACCTTTAACTTGTGAAAGTCGTAACTTTTACTAAGATGAGGGATTTAGGTTCATTTAGGCTATAACTGCTCAGAAAGGGTTGTGTGTGTGTGTAAGAAACATGGTGTGCGTAGGGAATTGCACAGGTAAATGTATAATTAAAACCAGATCAAATGCAAAGTTTTATTTCTAAGATTCAGGGTGATTGTCAAAGTCCGCAAGGATTGAGGTAAATTGTTTTTTTCTTTTTTTTTTTTTTTTTCTGAGAAGAAGATGGTCTGAAGAATACCTTTTAGCACAAATTTGACTGACATCACTAGGATTTGAGACTGACAAAAGCTATGTCTCCACATGTATAAATTAAGATCGGGAAATGGCCAAGAGTTGAGCAGTCAAGAACTGCCATGACAATCTTCAAACATACCCCTTAAGGAATCTTACCACCTGTTTTTTTTCCCCATTTCTCCAGGCTAGAGAAGCAGGAATATGATGCTATATGATGACTCAAGGCCTCCAAGATAAGACAGGATACAACAATCACGAAACCTACAATGGTGGGAGCTCAGCATGGGGAGGACATTGCAATGAGGGACACACATGTGGGCACTTCCAGGCAACAGCATTCACGTTACAGTGAGAGAGACGTTGAAACCAAGGGTTATGCAGGCCATGAGATGGTAGGGGTAGTCTTTCGGAGGAATTACTGATCTATAAATATGGACGTGCTATACTGACTCCATGGCACCTCATCACGGAATTTAGAGACTCACTGAGAGGGAGGGGGCTGCCTCCTTCTCAAGTGCTGCCAGGCATGACATTAAACTCTGAAGTCCAAATCAATGAGCCACCTCAGCGCCTAACTCACAGCTCTTTCAGGGGTTTTAGAGGAAAGGGGAATGCACTTGGGTAGAAGCCCTAAGAAGATCAAGAGAAGATTGGGAAAATCCAGGAAAACCACGTGTATTTAGACATACACCTTGCATGTTTTCTAATCCAGCTGCAAAAAAATCCCCACATCTGTCTGCTTCCTCTTCCTCCCATTGCGTGTGAGCAAGAGGAACCACTATCACTAAAGGTGAGTGGCCAGCCCAAACAGATTTGCATGAACTATTGCCAAAAGGCACGAATTTGGAGGGATAAAAATCAAAGACGTAGCATGGCTCAGCAGCGACACTGGTCACTTGCCAGCGGTTCTCCCGTTGCACGAAGCGTCGTCCCCAGGGTGTACCCTACCAAGTGAAGATCGCTCTTGCCAGAGCGTGGTGTCTTACGAACAAAGGCAGGCTCGAGAGTGCTGGGCGATAAAATGACCGCTGTCATCTCATTTTGAAATGAAAGCTGTAAGCAAACTTTAAATAGAGACATATGCCGACAATGGTATTGATTGTTGAAGGGAGGGGAATGAGAGATGGGTCATAAAGTGCCACTTGCTACATTCCTTGTCCTGAGTGTAAAATATTGGCTTATGAATTCTGGGTCGGTGGTGGCACAGACGGGGTTCATTTATCTCAAGCAAAAGGATGAAGGAAAATGAGTGAAATATGATTATGCTCCAAAGAGCCCAGATTAAATTTTGATAGTGGTATGCTTTGCGATTTGAGTGAGCAGGAATTATTACAGTATCTGCAGACCCTCACACATTTTGTGCTGCTAAAAAAACTCCACACATCTTTTCCCCAAAATAGATATTTCAGTAAGGTTACAAGCCCCGAGGGCTTTCACACTGCAGCGTCTTTTCTGGTTTCATTAAGAAAAGCTGCAGGTCATGCGAGCTGGTATATGCCACATATAGCTGCAAGAATGACCACCTCTGAGGATACGCAGTCCTGACCACTTCCAGGGCTCGCTCCTGAGCTGATGTGGGGCAATACTTTACCACTAACATGGATCAACGGATAAAGGGACTTGTCAAGTCGCTCCTGAAGCTGTGGCAAACCAGCAACTTCGATGGCTCACAACTACACTCTATCTTGAGTAGTGATGCAGATGCAGCATCCCACTCTGCCCCTCTCCTGTGTGTTTCTCTTCCTTTCTCTCCTTCACTTTCTGTCTCCCAAGTGCCCCCCACAGGATTTTTATAAATGAAAAACACACATATGGGACATTTAGCTCACAGCTAGCAGGTCCTATACATCCCAAAAGAGGTCCATGGGGCAATATAGTACCACCAAAATATCAGGAACACGTTTAATTGGTATCATATAAGCAGGCGTATCCTCTTACAAAACCACTGGGTTGGAGAAAAAGATGCACTTCCCCATGTTATTCTTCTCAACCTTTGATCCTTCTCAACCTCCTATCCCCACTCACCTTTATCTCCTCCTGTGGCTGCCAAAACTAATAAAAGCTGCACCCACCAGACATTCTCTCTTGACCTCCCTGGTATTTGGGATTGGGATGCAATGCTCAGCACTGACTCTTACCCCGATTAACTCTCTGCTGCTCATGTTTCTCATGATTAAAGACGACAGCTTTTTGTAGTGACACTGGGTCAGCAGGTGAAAAAACAAGCAAACGTTGTAATCAGAATTTAAAGATAACAAGTATCCTGGCCTCTTATAGTACAATCATTATTAAATCATATTCATTTATTATTTCCCATTAGGAAAAAAAAAAAAAAGCAACTTGCACAATTACATAGCGATCCCAAAATACAGGTACATTAGAAAGAAGTCATTGTATGAAAGACTACCTTCTCATGTTGTTTTGGATAAAGCAACTTCATCCTCCCTAAATTATACAGTTTAATAACAAATAAATGTCATACTCTGCTACAGAGTATATATATGAAAGTTCCTATGAAATTTCATGGACTGTGACCTATAAAATGTAGCAGAAAGCTGCCCAGAGTGACAGAGACCAAGCGTTTTTATTAAACGCTGTGTCTGTGATTGGTATATATCCCTATCTGCCACTCTATTGCTTGTGAATAAGGAAAAAAAAAAGCAGTATTTATTATTTGATATACTGACATCTGACAATCTTTGTTTCTCCCCTTTTTATTAGTGGCTCCTCAGCAGATAGTGAACGACCCTGTTGTGCAGCACAAGCCAGCGTTGTGGGAGCTTCCAGGAGGCAAATCCCAAACAGGAGGCACAGAGTTGGGAACTTTCCGTTACCACCTGCTTCGAATCATTTGGCTTTTTGATAGGGCATGGTGAAAACTTTCACATCAATTTTATCATTTTACGCCCCCGCTCTTTTTATGCAATGCCATGTAATGGGGCAGGCATAAAACTTTATGTGCTGTTGCTGACTCTCTGTGTTAAAAGGGGACAGCAATGGTAAAATCCGGAGTAACATAAATGTCGTTTTGGTGATGCTGAATGAGAAAGGATTTTCTTTTCAGTAGCTTGAGAAGCAACTCAGTTTTACAACCAATTACAAATGATGGTGCTGGTGTTAGGGGAAGAGCTCAGCATTGCTGCTATCTGCTCACCATGGCTCCTCTCTGCCTCTTGGTGAGCCGTGTGGCTCTACACGTGGGTAAAGACTAACTTCCTTTTGGTTTCCTTTTTAACAATTGTGGGTTACTTTAATTTTGTTTAAAATTGTATGGCTGTTAGCAGGGAGGTTTCAGTTAACAGAATCAGGAAAAACAGCCAACCTAACCAGAGACACGTAATTGCTGCGGTAAATACCTGGAAGTGGTATAACCCGCACCAATCTGGACTGCTCACACACAGGAACACGGGTGATTTCCAGTGGTGTCTGCCATCCACGGGCAGCTTTATTAGATCAGACCAGGCTCGCGCCACAGCTTAACCTAGTCAAGAACCACGGCGGTGATAACGTGCTCACTGGGGCCCTTCGCGCCAGGATGCTCTTTTCTTTACAAACAGTAAATTCAGCCTCACGCTCCTCTGCGCTTCCTCTGTTCTCTCGGCATTTCTGAACAAAGAGGCAAATTTGCTGTTTCTTGAGGTCCTTCTACAGATTTTAGGGACACCAGTGATGGGGAGCACAGAGAGCTCCAGCTGTTTGCTGGCCGGCACTAGCACCAGTGGGTGTTTCCCCATGCTTTTTCCTGCACTTCCATCCGTTCTCAGTTTTCAGGAGAAAAATTGTTGGCAAGGTTTGCCTCTGCATGGCAGGTAAGCATTTACTTTTTTACTAGGAATAAACTGAAGTTATGTTTGGCAATGTCCTGCGGGAGAGAATTATCTTTGGAGACTGCTCATGTCAGATGGCTGAAACACCTGATTATCGTTGCTTGTATTATTGATTGCTGTGCTCTGCATCGCTTCCAGATATGTGCAAGTTATTACACAGCTCAATACATCCAAAGTTAGGGGAAAAAAATAGCAAACGCGAGTGACCTGTTTTTTCCTTCCCCTACTGGGAAGATTTCTGTGCTGTTCTTCTACCTTTGACTTGACAATAAATGTTTCCAGATTCCTCAGATTTAAGGAAGGTTGGTACAGATACACATCATTGCCAGTTCTTCACAGCCTCAAACACCTACTTGCTCTAATAGGATCTGCCTTCCCTCCTTCTCCTCATTTTCTTCAGTTAATTTGTCATCTCAGTAAAGATCCCAATATCCAGCTGTGAATCAGCAGCAATATTTTCCTATGGAAGCCAGGAGAGCTCAAACACCTACCAGCAGCACCAGTCCCATCAAGTTAAAGCTGCTTACACAGCACAGTCCAGAGCAACATACACACCAAGGTAAGGAGACAACATCTGACAGCTTCTTCCTCTGACATAAGACCTTGTTCTGAGACCTCACCTATGGACTCAGGTGTGTGCGAACAGTCAAGAAAAACAAGCGAACACAGTGTTAAACAGCATATATGGTTATATCCCTGTATGCACGGATACACACTTACGCTTTGAATTGCACTATGATGTCTCATGTCCACAACTGGTATTCATCTCCCTCTTCTTCTGCCTGCTTACTGACCTTGGATGTCCCTGTCAGATGTCTTACTGGCAGTGCTTTCATTTAAAGGTGACGGGCACAGTGTCGGATAGCTGTGCTGAGACATCGGTGGGTGAAGGAAGGTGACCCCAAGCGCATTGCATCACTGCAAGACAGTATATATGCCCTCTCCGGGGAAGGAGGGAGACACAGATGAAGCACAGCTAAAACCTCTGCAGCTAATTGCTGCACTAAAACAACATTATAAATTGCAAGACTAGCAAACTAACTCACTGCTCCCTCCAGAAGGCTCCTTCCCGACGCTCGTGTCAGTCTGGGCGAAGACACCTCTACATAATCTCTGGCGCTGTAGTAATCAGTCACAGGTAGACATGGAGTTGAATGAGCAAAGACCAGCTGTGGGAGTCAGCCACTGGAAAATGACCTCTAGAAGATGCTGTTAAAGCTGCATGAGCTATGTAGGCACTTTTACTTCCTTCCACAGGTGCGAAGTCATTTGTGATAGCTAGAGAAAAGTCAGGTGGCTGCTAACTTATGAAGGAATTATGTGCAAGTGGAGGAAATTGCCTCCAGACCATTATGGTTAACGTAAAATTCAGCCCAAACCAAGCCTGTGCAAAGCTCAGAGTCCTCCTTTTCCAGTGGGAACTCCTGTTTTTGTGAGTTCCTCTGCACAACCGCGGAAAAAGAGATAGAAGATGAGAAGAGGGGATACAACAAGGAGAGCACAAGAACCGAGAGGACATCTCACAGTTAAGGCAATGAGCTGTGATGCAGAAAATCTTGACTTCATCCCCGTCAGACTCACACGCCACGATGGCATTAGGGATGGCTTCCATGTGCACGTTCCCATAGAGCCTTTCCCCTCTATCTATTCCTTCCACGCTGACCGAGCGCTCACCACAGCCAATGCCATTTATTATACAGATTACTCGAAGAGCCCCATGAAGCTGTCACTGAAGGCAAAACAAACTTTTGCATTGGCTTTAGTGGAAGGTAAGGAGAAGTCTTAAGAAGCAGGAAGAACAGGATCAAATGTGCTTTTCCAATTACCGTTTAAAGTAAGTTACAACTGACCAAAGCAACTAAATCCCATCCCTTGAAACAATTCCAAACTAGTGTTGGAATAATTTCCAAACAAATCGTTCAGCCAGAGCTTTAAGAAAGCTCAGCTCTGGATTTACTGCATATTGCTGGAACTACTTTGGGCAGGAGGTATTTCTTTTCAAAGCAAACTGGTAGTGAGTTTACTCAAAGTACGATCATGTGTGGCACAACAAAACCAGGATTTCAATGAAATAAGCCACCCCATTTGAGAGTACATTTTTGCAGGGAAAAAGACTAGCAGACCTTCTGGGGAAACGATTATGAATCCCAACATTGTTACTACAATGCAACCATCATATGCAGAATTCCTCTCCAGGGGAATAATTTCCCTTTCCATTGGTACAGCAGGGAAGAGATCAAAATTTGCCTTTCACGCCTCCCAACTCCCTGTTATGGAGCACTTTGGCAGTGAAGCATTATAAAATGAGCCATGTTCTCTTGAGCGTTTTTCCGCTTTTTTGCTCCAACACAAATAGTAAGGGTTCACATCTTACCAACATATATTCCAAATGCATCCCTTGAATTCTCCATCTTTTTTAGCCTAGCTCATTACCATAATTATGCTAACTAGAAGGGAAAAGTCCCATCTTGCAGAAATTTGTGCGCACTCAGAAGTGGAAAAAAAGATTCTTATAGGAAAAAGTACTTTTATAATGCAGCAATTTAATAATAAAATCAGCACATAAATTTACTGTACAGTTCAAGGGTTTTCAGAAACAGGTTTTATAAATTATCGTCCTGAACTATGATAGTCTGTCAATCACAGAGTGAAGGAAAGAATAATCAATTCTGGTTTTTAAACTACAAAGATCTTGGGCACAACATCCTCTGTGGCATCGCTCCTCCAAGTCACACCAAGGCTGAACTGAACTCGCTCATCTTTATCTTGTTGGAAGATGTTTCCAGGGAGAAGGAGGATTATATTTTTTTTCTTTTCTCTATCTTAGTGAATCCCCCCCTTTTGTATTCTGTACTTACACTCTAAAGTAAGATTTTTCCGATTAATCCAGTATTTAGCAATTCCTCCTGACCAGCAATGAAGGTGGCAGATTAAGGCCTGACAGTGTGAAAAGGAAAGTACCGGGTCTCGCACAGCGTTTCTGAAGGTGAGCTCTTGAAAATGGGGCCAATTATTGGGTCATTTTTGTCTGATGTGAACGTGCCAAAACAACTCAGGGGCACTAATTAGAGCGTAATACCAGGTCTGCTCAAAGAAATGAGGTTCACGCAAAAACGCTCAGGTTTCAACCCCGTGTTGAAGATCCACGCCAACACTCAAGACACCAGAAACACAAGCACAGGCGGAGAGAGACCCAAGCAGGGCTGTGGCCACTCTCGCAAGTCCCACTCATAAGGCACATGTGACAATCTCACCTCAGCAGACTCATTTACAGGCTATGGGGAAACTCAGAGGAGGTGCCTGTTGCACTGACCTTCTCAAAAACCACCGCACCTGCATTATATACTCGCTGCTATGGCAACATCAGCCTCCGAAGGTAGGATAATCACGATGCGAACCCGTATTTTCAGTTGCTTCATTTACTCTCCTCTACTATTATCCCCTTTATTTCCAAAAGCCAGGAGAAAACAGGGCGGATGGGGAGGAATATTTTCAATGCACCTCAATTAATCATTTCTGTGCCCAGATTCAGCTAATATTAGGCACTTAACTGATGAGCCTGCATTTGGAGGATAATCACCCTGAGCTGCCTCTGCAGTCAGGGGAGAGAAAATGGCAACGGAGTCCACCCAGCACCCAAATCACTCCCTGGGAGTGCTTCTTCCCAGCTGCTGTGGAGCTCCTCCAAGGTGACTTTGGCATCTTTTCTGGATGCCTGTAGATAACCAGGATAAACCTAGATCTCAGTAGTGTACAACCCGATTCAAACAGAAAATAAATGGCTTTCCAGGCAAAACAATAAACAGGTATCATGAAATAAAATATACTTCAAAAATGTGATTCCAGCTATACCATGTAGAGTGGCTTCAGGGATTATTTTAATGTTTTCTTTTTTTTTTTTTTTTTAATCAAGATTCCTACTTTCAACAAGAGATAGGAGATTTGGCACATTCAATTTATTTGCACAGGTAGGTAAAAATAAATTTCCTTTAAAATCAAATTCTCTGTGTTAAGAAGAATCCATAGCCCCCTTGTTAAGAAGCTGCCCTTACGGCTAAGGAACCACCACAGAATTTTTATAGCTGTGTTTGTCACAAAAATATGTGATTTAGTTCTTCCACTATCAGAATATACTGAAAAGTATTCCAGACTTATCTACAGTGTGTACATGACATTGTTGTTAGCAAGGGAGGCTCTGGGGACAGCAAAGAAATGAGGGAACTGAAAGCGCTGCTCCCAAAGAGGCTGAAATAAGTATACTGCTTCTATTGCTTTTTGAACAACTGCCAACAAATTATTATTCGTGGAGGAAAATATATGGGTATATTTAGGGTCCCTCGCCGCCGCAAATGGTGGGCAAAGAATGAGATCAGATATTTGGAGTGCATCTACTGATTTCAAATAGCTCCACCAACTTACACCGACCCCCCCGGTCTCTGGCCCCAGAGCAGAGAGGTGGGAAACGCAGGGCTTTTCCCAAACGCCCGTGGCTGTTCGGCTGCGGTGGCAGTCCCTCGGGCAGGGTGGCACAGCAGGCGGAGGAAACCCCGGCAAGCACCCATCGTGTGCCTCGTTGAGGGGGAGCAGCCAAAGGCAGTGAAGCCCCCCTGGTTCGCCCTACCGCTGCGGGATGGGCTGCGGCTGCCCAGGAGCAGCTACGGGGGACTGGAGGATAAGCAGCAGTTTTATTCTCATCATTTACTCCTCCCCAAACTCCCAACCCCAAAGTATTTAGCAGCAGAACTAACGTGCAGCCATCTACCGCACCTTATATACGTGCTCTCCCACCTGCGCATGGCACACGCCGCACTGCGCGCAGGCGCACCCACACGAACAGGGGAAACTGAGGCACAAGGGCATCCCCCGACAGTCACACGAAAAAGCTGTGTTAAAGGAAGAGCTCCCAAGGTTTCTCCCCAGCACCTCACTGTGGCACAGCGCTGCAGCTAAGAAACTGTATATACCCTGCTCCTAAGAAACAACAGGTTAATTTTAGCAACTTTCAAATGCCAACAATTCAGACTTTACAGACACTCTCGCTTCTCCCTGTGGTTTGCATTCCTCTGCCTCCTTGCCAGAAAATGCATTATGCTTAATGCCCCCTGTCTGCTTCACAACTTTTTAGTACACATTCAAAAGTGTTTGCTAGACTAAAAATAATGATCATTACGCAGCAAGGGAGCTAGGAGCTTGCCAGTCATCAACCCAAGTCCAGAAGCATCCTGCAAGACAGCGCTTCCTGATGGAATTTCCAAAATTATCATCATGGTAGTTTATACTTCTTGAGCTGCGAAGTAACTGGAAAACATTGAGATAATTTTCCTACTGTTTACTTTTTGAGGAAAATGGTATTTTTTTTTTTTTTCAGATCCAGATCTCATGCGTGGGGTGTTTTTAATTTCAAATTATTTATTGAGTGGGTGCGTACTGAGTCACAGGGGACTTTTACCAGATGCCAAGAGATTCTCTTAGAAGTCAGAAGTACAATATTACGTGCGTGAAAATCAGGCAGTTATGTGAAATAGCCAAGAATCACATGCAAAAATATACAACTGCCATCGGCAAACTACAACAGAGCAAGACACAGCGCGTTTTTTAAAATACTTTTTTAAACAGAGTCTTAAAGTCACAAGAAAGTGACTGCTCCTATTGTGCTTTGGCCTTTAGAGAACACAGCTCTGTGTGTCACTTCAATACAGAAATACGCCTTATTTGGGGGGTATTAGTGTTTTTTCCTTCTCCTGCTCCTTTTTAAAACATGACACCAGCAGGAACAGATTAAGTGACTCACAAACTGCACACTTATTTATTTATTTATCCGCTTTGGGTAACCACACCTCAGCTTTTTAAATTATATTTCACTAGCACCATCTAAATAATGAAAGCTTTCAAAATAAGTATGAAGTGTCTCAGAGCTGGACTTCCTTCACAGTGAAACACCTTTGCACCTTCTGCCAGGCCACGTGCAGAGGTGAGATGCGGTGAGCGGCTCCTGGGCGCAGTTCTGCAGCATCACCTGCATGAGTAAGAAGCGATGATGCCCTCTCCCTCCAGCCTGGCAGAAGGAGCGAGGGCGAGCAGAGTGCACAATACCATCAATTTAAACACATTATAGAATCACAGAATGATTGGAGTTGGATGGGACCCGTAAAGATCATCTAGTTCCAACCCCCCTGCCATGGGCAGGGACACCTCCCACCAGACCAGGTTGCTCCAAGCCCCATCCAACCTGGCCTGGACCACGTCCAGGGATGGGGCAGCCACAGCTTCTCTGGGCAACATGTTCTTGTGTCTCACCACCCTCACAGTAATGAATATCTTCCCAATGTCTAATCTAAATATATCCTCTTTCAGTTTAAACCCATTCCCCCTCGTCCTATCACTACACTCCCTGATCAAGAGTCCCGCCCCAGCTCTCCTGTAGGTCCCCTTTAGGTACTGGAAGGGGCTATACGATCTCCCCAGAGCCTTCTCTTCTCCAGGCTGAACAGCCCCAACCCTCTCAGTCTCTCTTCACAGCAGAGGTGCTCCAGCCCTCCAGTCATCTTTGTGGCCTCCTTTGGACACGCTCCAACAGGTCCATGTCCTTCTTGTGTTGGCGCCCTAGAGCTGGACGCAGTACTCCAGGTGGGGTCTCACCAGGGGGGAGCAGAGGGGCAGAATCCCCTCCCTCGCCCTGCTGGCCACGCTGCTGGGGATGCAGCCTGAGACGGGGTTTGCTTCCTGGGCTGACAGCGCACATTTCCGCCTCATGTTGAGCTTCTCATCAACCAGCACCCCCGAGTCCTTCTCCTCAGGGCTGTTCTCAACCCAGTGTGTCCCTGCGAGGTTTGGCAGAAGCTCCTGGTTATGCTCCCTAGGAACTTTTCAAAGAAAATAAACAAAGAGGCCGCAGGAGGAGGATGGAGCCCTTGCCGGGAGCTGCTGCCCAGTCCCGCGGGGCAGCCCTGACCGGCGCTCGGCACGCTTGCGCGCAGATGGCAGCATGTGGGGAGATGGTAGACAGGATCCAGCTACGTTAAAATAATGAACTCAGTGAGAGGTTCTCGATCAGCGAGCGCTGCTGGTCAGAAGTGCACCGCTACGCTCCTCCACGCTGCCCTTTGCAGGCAGAGTTGGGCTCTCATCGGTGACCCGGCTCTCCATCATGGTCCAGACAGGGCTCTGAGAGCAACCAAGACTCTTCTTACAGCTTTTTGGCCATTTTGTCAGCCTGTGCTTGTTACCGCCCGGATAAGACTTTTCTTTTCAAAAGCAGAACCACTGGGGGATGACGACGCCTAATCACTAACCGCTGCACTTGGTGAGGGACCAAAAATGCTCGAGAAGGAATTTTTATCCCTTAAAAGAACACAAAGCGTGGAGCAAAAAACCGCCAAGGCTAACATTTGTATTTCCCTTTGGCTGAGCATCCAGAGCCGGTCTGCAGACTGCCTGAAGCAACGAGATTTGTTTCCCTCTCTGCGCTGAGGCTGCACGTCGGTACCTCTGCCCGGGACACGGCCGCAACAAGGCGGCAGGAGCTCCGCATCACTGTTACCTCCTCCCCTTCCCATCCGCCTGAATCCTAAACAAGATTTCTCTCTCTTTTATTGGCTTTCATCACTGACCTACTTGACAACTTTAGTGAATTTAATCTCAAAACACTCAGGGATACAGGGCAAAAAATATTTTTCCCAGGCTACAGATAAAGAATGTAGTTTCGGTGAGCTTAAATGGCTCGACGGGACATTTTGGTGACCGGAGGAAATTTAGAACCTTATGATAAATTTAGGATATTAATGTAAGAATAAAGTCACACTGCTAGAAGCAGTATCTTATTGACGAAACCGCTAGAAAGTTGCAAAGGTAATAAACAAGGAATTGAGATGGATTACTGGTGAAATGCTTTTGAATGTGTTATTCAATGCCAGCTGTCGGATGCCTTGTAAAGTCCTTATATACCTCGGTAAAATACTGCACTTACAAATATATTTCTCGAATGGGACTATTAATGAGAGTGAGTATGCTACGTGTGGCCAGTGATCTTGTTATTGAAAGAGAGATATTAATACAAGTGTTACCATTTAACATTCTAATTGGTTATTTCAAGTCTGTCTTTGTTGACACTGTAAGAAATGTACCGTTTACAGCTACAGCAGCTATTTTATCACTTGAGGTTTAAAAAAAAAATAATAATTTTTTTTTCTTTCAGTTATTGGTGGGGCCTGAAAGACTTCAGCAGTCTTGGCAATCAGTGCAATATACTGCATATTTCTAGGAAATCCTTGAAAAATATATAAAATTCCTAAGACGAGAATAGGACCAGCTCACCAGAAGACACTCCTATGGGATGTTTGCTGTTTAATCGAACAATTTCTAAATTACGAAGTGTCTGACTAAAATGTCGCTTTACTTTGTGTTCCAAGCTTCTGTAGGCTGTAGGAGAAGCTCCTTAGAAAACCTTGTTTATTCCTCAAATACCTAAAGATTATGTCAGAATGTTTATTTCCAACATTTGTTACCAAATGCAAGCAGCAAATCCTGCAGACCAAAACGTTGCAAGACTCTGTCAGAAGTCCTAGAATTTGTTAAAATACAAGATATTGCCTAAGTACAGGATATTTCTGTTAAATGAAAAACTATTTAAATACTTGCTAGTGGCCAACAACACCCTTTCCAAAACAAAAAATAAAAAGACCTGCAGTTCTTAAGAAGTGGCAGTGGAAGTCTTTGTATCTGACCTTATTTAAGACTAAGCTTGAAAAGATCTGGTTGGGAGCTGAAAATCCTTTGTATGTACCTTAAGGATAGTTTGAGTTATTTTGGGCAGAATTTTAATTTCTGTGAAATGGTGAAAGAGCTGCAGGAATATCTCAAAAGGCAGACTCAACTGAAGGAAAACAAACATTAAAACACTATTTATATAGACACAGGGAGTACTTCTGCTACTCAAAAAAAAAAAAACCCAACAGAAAGAAAATTGGAATTTATCTGCAAACTTATTAACAACCTGTATTTTCAAAGCTTGCTGATGTGGCTAGGGCCAATATTTCAATAGAAATATTGAAATCTACAGTAAAGCTATGGAAAGCTAAAAAAAATAATAATACCTCTGTGACTCTAACTCATGCCTCATTCAGCATTTCTCTGATACCAATATTTTTGTTTCGCCACAGCTTGGTCGCATCTTTCTATTCCTCGGCGGCTCTGCACTGCTTTTACAATACAGGTACATCATGTACACATCTACTATGAAACTGTGCAAGAACTTTGTTAATGTCCTGCTAAAAGTTCGTGGTTTGTTTTTTTTTCCCCCTTCTCAGTTGCTATCATGGGGGAAGAAAATCTTATGTAAGTTAAGATAATAATAGCTTCACTTGTTAAACATCAGACCAAGTATTTCTGGAGAAGTGATGGAAAGTAACATCAGTAAATAGAGAAAATAGCAGGGTATAAAATTCTTAATAGTCATTAATTTGTCTCTTTCAAGACAGCTCCCTGAATGACATGCAGGTAACTGAAATGAACCACATTAATTGCATTCGCAGAATTTAGTTCAGAGCTGTCACCTTTGCCCATTTTGAACAGTTTAAAGTACCAAGGCTGTGCCAAAGAGGACCCAAGTCACCTTCAACAGAACTCTGTCACCTATCAACTGCTTTGTTTACTGTGACATGAAAGAGGACCCTCTGCTTACACATTTTTCTATTTTTATCACCATAATTCGTGGCTCAAGATGATCGGAGTCCAAACCTCTTTTGGCTGGTAGGTGCCATAGCGGTTCTTGCGGAGGGCATGAGCCCAAGCCGGTCCTCTCCTGGACCACAGGCACACCTGCCCCCGGCTGCACGGGCGCTCAGGTTCTCCGGGACCATTTCAGAAGAGGCGTCCCAAGGGCCTGGGCAAAGGGGGTTGAGGGAGGGCTGGGGTCGGGAGGTGGCTGGGAATGGTCACACTGCTGGTCCGACGTGTGCACTGAGATCACCAGTGCTCAGCATCTCCAAAACCTCTATTTTTCTCCAGATCTCACCCGCAGACCACGCAGGCAGCCTCGCCAACCCTTGCTGAGGGAGCGCTCTCCTCCAAATCCAGCACGGGTAGGCCAGCGTGGCACGGCCCAGCACCACACAGAGGTACCCGAGGCGGAGGAGCTGGTGGCAGCCACGCTACAACTCCATTAGTGCAACACTTCACTGAGCTCAAAATAAGTGACCTTGTGGCTCCCTACACAAAACTGCATCGTACAGTACAAATTTACCCATATGAGCCTTCAGCTATTTCATTTCCCGCAGCTTTCTTGTCATCATTTCATTACACGCTGTCCTTTTCCAGGGAAATTACACTTTACTTAAAAAGGGCTATGAAGAATAAAAGCAGCCATAGTTGAACAAACAAGTCGGGTCTGTGGGTGTACCTCTTTTAGAGGAATCTTGCAGCAGTTTCTCATTTACACTGAACGAACTGAACTCTGCTTTGCTATACTGTTAACAGTAATTGCTTTGCCTGCATA
>NW_009650172.1:3002903-3047374 GCF_000708025.1 Charadrius vociferus | reverse complement strand
TGCTGTAATTTTTCCAAAGAATTTCTTGTTTGTTAGAGAGAGAGAGATTCCTAATCACTGAAAAATACCATTTTGTTTACTTAACTTTTGGATAATGCAAACAACTTACTTATACATTTGCTTTTTACATTCTCCTCTGGCTATTGACTTTGTACATTATTAGTGTCTTGTTAAACTCACTATAAATCTTTCAAAAGGAGTCACTTAAATCTGTAAGCTCTCCATATTTTGGCTCCTAGCCGTATTTGGGACTGTGTTCAAATATTCATGTTCTTCAAGTTCCAAGAAACATTTTATCTGTCCCTACAATCACTCAAGGAATTTTTGAGTAAAACTGCCTTTTATTTTCTGAACAAACAGAAGATGTTTGACAGTCAGGTTCTCTTTCCGCTGACAAAGGCAGACCCTGACCCCCCGGTTAGTGGCCGCCTGTGTTCAAGTATTCACCTCTGCAACAAGCTGACACCACGCGGAAGGGGAGCGTGCGCATGGCATTGCTGAAATGGGCTTTCTCCTCTGTATTGTCTGAAATTTTGATGAAAGCCAGTCTCCACATCGGTTCACTAATGTAACATGAATTCTACTTCATATACTTCCAACTCCTGTTTATCGCTCACGTTGTTTTAAAGACTTGTAGTTAACAAAAGCTTGTGCCATGGTTAATAGAGGTAATATCTTTAATTGCCCTAGATGTGAAACATCAACAGCTGTCCTAGGATTATCTA
This sequence comes from Charadrius vociferus, assembly GCF_000708025.1. Classification (NCBI taxonomy): domain Eukaryota; kingdom Metazoa; phylum Chordata; class Aves; order Charadriiformes; family Charadriidae; genus Charadrius; species Charadrius vociferus. The sequence continues at coordinate 3,046,649 of NW_009650172.1, read as the reverse complement.
CAGACCGTCTTTTGGTTGGAATGGGAGTAGAGATGAATGTCTATTAATTCAAGTTAATGAATGGCCTTATATATTCCAGTGTGGACATTCAGTAGATGCTTATTCAGCAAAACAAATGGGTGTGTGCTTAATTGTGGTTCATTGCAGGCTGATCCATTAACCATTGTGTGTCTTCCCAAGAATGCACATTCATTAACTCAAGTTAATTGCTATTCAATTACCTTGAGTTATAGTACGTCCCTTAACACTAGTGCAGACAGATCCCCTAGAGATTTCATGTACTTCAATTGTTAATTAAGCCATACCGCCTATTGTTGGTAACTGATTACATCTAGTTTTGAAATAATAACTTCACAGTTACACTTAAATTGTTTCCTATTAAGATTTTTTTAAATCTTCTATATAGGTAATTGGAGTGATAACATTTCTTCCTTGCAATAAAGCACACTTGCGTTAATACTAACATCACTGCACTTGGCCAAAGAAGTTTCCTACCATCTTTTTTTTTTTTTTTAATGCAACCCATTTGTTTAGGTGGAAAGAACAGAATATATTTGACCTGATTATCTCAGAATGACACTCATATGATGGAAGATGTTTTGTAAATTTTAGGGTTCTTTCTCTTAATTTCCAAATGTTTTTACAATTTTCCACAGTCTTTATGTAGAAATTTCAAAAAGGTACTTTACTGTTTCATATGCTTTGATTTTTTGGCTCCTGCTAACAGAAAGACAGCATGGCCAAAGCTTTTCTTTTCACAAACTACATCAATTCTGACAAACAATAGCTAGGAACAATTGACAAAGATCTCAGACAGTCATCACAGCAATAGGTTAAAGCTTTTGAATAGTAAAGCACACCAGAGAATGAGTAATACACCAGCATCCCTCTGCAACGCTAAAACGTATTTAAAGATTGATACCTTCACACTATTTAAAAGGAAGACAGAAGTTAAAGCAATGACCTTAGGGTGCAACTTCCTAAAAAAAGAACTAATTTAAAATTATTTTTTTAAAAATTAACACATTCCCCACATTGAAGGCAAGAAAAAAAAACAATTAGAGCTAAGACCAAAGATAAAGCTGTAGCAATAAATGTTTTTAAAACCGGTGAATGCTATTGAATATATTTCTACTCACTATGTCCTCCTGAAACTAATAGAGCCCCTTCTGGGTGCTTATATCAGATGAACAAAGAATAACTGGGAACTCTTAAAGATGTTATATCCAACGGGCACACTAAAGCTTCTCCTGATGTGGGCTGGGAATGTGAGGATGGAATCCCAGCCCAGCAGCTCCCCATCAAACGATCCCCCGTGAAAAGCTCTTTGCACCAGAGAAGAATTTTACTGTACTATCAACAAAGCAAAGATACCGTAAGCACCAATTTGCTCCTAACATTCTTTAGTCCATGCCAAGAGGGACGCTTTGCAAATTTTGCAAACCTGTTGAAAGTTCTAAACTTCTGAAACAGGGTTTTGGCTGTGTATGTGCAGAAGCCTCACTGACCTCTGCCAGAGCAACTGGCAGGGTTCCTAGTTATGGTACTTGTCAACCCAAGGATGAACGCCACCCTGGTTTTGGTGTCCTCTGTGTTATTGGGAAATAGGCAGAGGCAGCACTGTCAGCTCTGAGCGCACCTCTGCATCACAATGGATGCCTGATGGGTAACGGGAATGGCACAGACAGAAGGAAAACAAGTGAAGGATAAAGGAAGTGTTAGAATAGGCTGTTTTCTAGGAAAAAAAAAATATATAAAACAATAGCGGCAGATTCCTTTGTTTCTGAAGATCAGTTGCTCTGTTAACACTCATTAAACCAGACAAAAAATAAACTACCTGCTTGCACTCCCTGGAGTGACAGAAATCACCAGCAAAACACGGCCCTGCCCTTCCCTGGGCCAGGCTGCAGAAGGCTACAGAGAAGTGCAGCAGGGCTACGGCAACGGGATGAAGATGTCGAGAGCAGAGGGACGACACTGTAGGATGGCCTCGAGCCCCTCCGAGTCACTGTGCCTCCCTGAGGGGCATCGCTAGGCAGGGACCACAGAGAGCCCTGCATGGAGCTCCCAGGGCTGGAGAAGTCCTGATTGGGATGGCCGGGATGAGCATCACTCCTCAGGCTCATGTTTTATCACTTACACCATCTGACTTCCCAATGCCATCGATCCTAGGACTCCCTTTAAGCCAAAATACTTTCTTCCCCCTTCCTCCTCCCCGGTACAGCAATGAATTATGGCACCTCCGGTGCCAAGCGGAAAAGCCAAGCCAAGGAGCGGCCGCAGCAGGGCTGTGCTGAGCTGCATAGCATATGGTTAGCACTCTTAAAGCAGCCAAAAAGTGATCACAACTCGCAGTGAATTTCACACAAGACTCCCATCAGGACCAGCTCTTGCCAATCTCTAATATCAGCATAATAGAAGGGAAACATTTCCAAGCTGTACACGGCCACAGAGCACCCTCTCCGCTCCATGACGGCACCTTGGGAAGCAGATGCTGAATGACACTTGTCTTCTGGAAATCTTTTCAATGTCTGATCCCCTAAAAAAGAAAGGAAAACCCACTCCCCTGCATCAGGGCCCAAAAGCCATGCAGTACGCATCTTCCCCCCGGTGCAGAAGACCTCTCCGTGCAGTTCCTAAGGGAAAAAATTTCCATTAACTTCTCTCAAGTGAGACACTGGGGGTTGTCTCAGTACCACAGACTCAGCTCCTACATGGAATGTATGGCATGCAGATCAACCTGCACAGCATCAGAAGATACAGCCAAATTTACAAAATTATTTAGGTGCCTTTAGCTAAAACTCAAGCAATTAGTTAATACTCCCTTTCTCAAAATGATGCAGTAGCTTCTTATTAATCTGAAGAGATTTTTGAAGATGACTAGGACTTGGCACTGCAGACACAAAACGTGATCCCAATCTTTTAGAACAGACTAATACCTACTGTCTGAAAACCGGGCCCTTATAAAACGGCTGAGCTTGATCAGGCAAAAGTAAAAGGACCACATACAATGATTGGTTCGAAACACCTATATATTTCACTACACGAAGCAAGGACCCATTTCGAATTCCTTCAGACATCTCTCCAGGACTCCTGTGCCCACGTGTCCCAATTACATGGGCTCTGTTGACACCTCATGGTACGGCTGCATGATAATTTATTCATAAGCATTTAAAAAAAATAATTTACATTTCCAAACAAAGTCACGCATGCTGCTGATTCATTTACCCCAAATTAAAAGGCTTCATCTCTCTCCCAAATTTAACTTTCAGCATTTTAATTGTTTCTTCCTTCATTGTTAGATCAATATCAATCATTGTTTTCAGTTACCAGAACTTGCATGTTCCTGAAAATTATGTTAAATTTAGATGCTAATGAAAACTGTTTACACTGTTTAACCACAGAAATGAAACCTCTATTACAAACCATGAAAATTGTTAGTTATAACAAGAAACCTTAATTTTTACCTCAATCTCCTTTCTACCATCTGATGCCCTACTAGACCCATCCCAGAAACCATGGACTAAACAAACACACATGCAACAAAAAAGATAATTGTTAACTTTGCTTCACAAGACAATAAACATTAAAAGAATTAAAAGCCCCATTAACCATTACACTGAAAATTATGTTATAAAGCAAACTAATCCATGTATGCCAGCACATGCCAATACTCCTCTCCAGTAGTCTTCCCAACCAACCAGAAATCCTATACAGAAATACATAATTGATCCATAACACCCACTGAAGACTCCATCCTCGCAGAAGGAATACGACAAAAAATTCCCAGCCATTAAAAGAAATACCACAAATATACCCTACCATAGTAGATGATTATTCTTTCATCCAATATTTGCTCTGGCCAATCCCTCAGAAGTGACTGTGTGAAATACTGAAATTGGATCTATGTCTGTCATTCCCAGATGTTTTTCTCACGGGTCACCATGTGTCTCTGTACAATTACAGACACTATCATGTTTTGGGAAATGCTGCATCAATCAGCATCAGCTTCTCTGCGCGGTGGGATGGAGACAACTTATGGCAGACAGTGGGTTTCAGGATAAGGGCCATATTCAGAACGCACCAAAAAGGTCTAAATCTCCCAATGTAAACTGTCATTCACATTTCTTGAATAAATCCAAAATCTAAATTGTGTGTGAGGTGAGGGGAAGGTTAAAATTATTACAAAACTCTAATACGATGTTTTAATTATTTTCTGTGCTGCAGTAGCTAAGCAATCTTACGGAGTCATCTTTCCTTTTTATTGAGTTTAGATGAGAAACAATCAGATAAGGTAAGACACTCTGCACTGTATTTTTACCTCTTAATGGTTTAAAATCTTTATTTCTTGCTTTTTCCTGATCTGCCCCCAAAGAACACTCCACACATCTCCATCAGGGTTATAGTGCGAACAAAATCATTCCGTTGGTGACTTGCACATTAGTCATGTCCCAAGGAAGACCAAGCAAAATCAGACAAACACAGCCATGCTACACCACTGCTAAATAAAGTCCCATGAAGTAAGAAGCTAATGAGCTCATTTGAGCAATAATGCGGTAATGTGGTTTTTGCCATCTGGAATGCAGAATGAACATCTCGTTCAGCTCTCTGCTTTCTCTCTCTGAGTCCTAAAACCACCCCAGCTAATATACACGACTACAGGGAGACAGTTTTGAATCCCGATGTAAATCCACTGACTCCCAGAGGGAAAAGCATGGATTTGTACCTTTTTTTTAAAAAAACCCAAACACAACAAACCAACAAAAAAAAAAACCACACAAGAAAGAAATTGTATATAAATACATCACTCTTTTTGTAATCTGGACAATTTAGTCAGGAGCTATAGTCTACGTCTTGACTGAGCTAATTCTCTACTTCAGTTATCTTACACACCTTCTTTAATGAATACGTGCTCCTTTGATTAAATTAACATTTTTGTCTACCTAATTAGCCTGAAAAACCTGTGCTGAACCAATCTAAAAGTGACTTCATTACTGCTCATTGGTGCATGTTTGCTACCCATCACTGTCAACTCAACAGGCAAAGGATTAGAAGAACATTAACTCTGGCTTATTTGGCTTTCCATAGCAATCGTCGCACTCGGAGCGCGCAGCCAATCCAAGCTTCCAATCGACCCAGTAGGACAGCGACAGATGTTTTAATCATGTGGCTTCATTCATTAGTGCTCATTTGCCTGGTTGGCCAGGTTTGTGGTTCTGAGAGACAGTTGAAACAAAAAATAATTAAACCTAACCAGTTTAATTACTTTTTTACATTCATCCTTCAGCTGGTACAGTTCACAAGTAACGACAAATTGAAAATATAAATAAAAACCAGTTTATCCAGACCAATGAGCTAATAAGTACGCTCACCAGAAGATGCATCATTGCTTGTCTAGGAACATAAGCACAAGTTGTTTAATAGGCACTTAATGTACATCGGCTAATGAAATCATACCACGGCTAATGAATATATATAATTGGGTAGGCAGCTGCCACTAAAAAAAGAAATAGTAAGTGAAACCATCTTGCTAATTCAGTTTGCAGAGACAATTAGAGAAGGCCCTTGAAGACAATTCAATAGACTGCTAACACCGAGACTACCATCCATTATTTGCATGGTGATATCACCTTGCTTCTTTCCTGACCAGCTTCTCATACAAACAACCCCCATCCACTTCTAAAATACTAAATAAACCAATTCAAATAAATTTCAAAAGAAAATTAAATAAATTTTAGATACATTATATTAAAAACCATCTAAAACGGTGACTGAGTGTCCACAGCTCAATGAACCTGACGGGACTGCTCTCATCATCCATCAGTTCAGATTCCATCTAATGCAGAGGTAAGAATGTGACTAAAATAATTTTTTTAACTGAATAAGCTCAGTGGAGAGATACAGCTCAAATCTGTGGTGATAATTATTGAAATCTGCACTGTAAATTCAGTATGTGAGGCCCTGGAAATCCCGTGCCAGTGATGCTGCTATAGAACAATATTTATCACAAGCTCTCCAGCTGTTTCGGGTTTTTGCTTTCACCTGCTTTGTTCTTTCACTGTAAGAAACCCCGAAGTCCTGCACCATTAAATGTCATTCTTCAATGAAAACACCTCTTCCTCTATTCCCCTCAAAATATTATGAAACTTTCATGTTATTTTATGTATGGCATTATAGAAAACTCCAACATCTAGATGGAGTGAGAGAGCACCTCTGAGGATTTTTATTAAAAGTCCATCTGATATTTTTTTCAGCATCACCACAAGACTTCCCCCCCAGTTCCCAGTAGTTGAATCAATAAGAGAGAGAACTGAGACAGAAAGGTTAGAGTATCTTTTTCCAAGACCCTCCTTGAATATAGCAAGGCAGGATGCTCCAGCAAAGCAGGGACGGTGCCCCCGGCAGGGCCGGGAGGTGAGGCAGAGGGACACCCCCACCCAGACGTCACCCACCTGTGGCAGGCGGGAACCCCAGCCCAACGTGCAAGAAATCTGGAGATGGGAAAGCACGATAGCACGTTCTTCCCTCACGTCATTTATCGTCCTGACTAAGAACCTAAACTCAAATTCAAGATATCTGCAATATGATTTAGCAGACCAGAAGTACTTTTTTCTGTTAATGATTTTTTCAGAAAGCTCTGGACAAATAATAAATATTGCTACATGCATTTTATCCCAGTCGTAGTTTGTTCTTATCCTTTCAAAGGGATTTTTTTTCCCAAAATATCCTGTGGAGACCATTTGGAGTTTGTTTTCATTTTCAGGCTCTGCTGAACTAAGCATTTGATTCAGAGAAAATAACAGGTTTGAAAGAAAGGCTCTGGGAAACTTAAACATAACAGATGCTTATTTGCAGACATCTGATTTAACTGAACTGAAAACCCCAGTCTAAATCCTGAAAACCATAAATGTCAGCCAGCTAGAACAGAATAATAACCACTTATCGATATGGATGCACCTAGTAGATAACAGAGTTCCTGGATCATAATATTCATATAACTGCTCTCAGTTTGCTTCTCCCAAGCTCACAAATTACAACGGGCAATACCGCCTCTCATTTCTCAGCGCTGCGCATTGGTGGTTCACAGTGAAGGGACCGGTTCCTTACAAGTTGCAGTTTTCTTCCAGTATCAGGTGTGAATTATTTAGTCTGGAATTAATATCCGAGGAAGCTCATACAGGATACTCCCAGTGGCACAAATGGCCAACAGTAGCCACCCTCTGTGAATTTCAAAAGAGCCCTTCGAATGCAAGCTGACAACTCGCACCTTGTAAATCTAAATCTCTTAATCTTGGAATCACAGCATCTGTGTGATCAAAGTAAAGTCACAGGCAAAACCCCTTGGAAACTTCAAAGCAGCCTGGATCGGGATTTGGCTTTTCTGCGTGACCATAATGAGGTAAAACCAAACACTCAAATAGCACTGAAGTTTGCAAAAATCTGGTGAAGTTAACGATCTGAAAATTTAGGACCATTTGAAACAAAAACCTTCGCACCATAAATCAACCTGAATGCACAGAGCAGAGAGGACAACGGCATTTTAATGACAACTGTCAAATTTCAGCTCAGAAATCAGCATCAGGTCAGGCTGTTCAATACTTTCTTACACTTTTCTCTTTATCTGCGTAAGGGATAAGATACTCGCAGTCCAAATAACTTGGATGGCATTTTGCCCTTACTCTGGAAGTTACACTTTGTTCCCTGTGCTCTTGCCCTTTCAAAATCAGAACCAGATTACCTTCGTAAAACATGAGTCACCTAAGCTTTAGGTGCACGATCTCAGCGAGGTGCTCAGGTTAACTCCGGAGCCAACGAAAATAGAAAGCAGTCACTGGAGAGTGATTCATCCTGCCCAAGTCAGATGCCTACTGTGGGATGTGCTAAAACAACCCTCTCTTTGGCTTCCTGAAACTTGGCAAAGGCAATTTCACATCAGATGTGCAATATTCTGGATTCCTTAAGCCAATGGTCTATCTCAGCAGCTAAACAGCACTGCATTTTCTGCTTGTACTTCTAATTACTTTTCATTACATTTTCAAACTTGTCTGAGACACACTTTGAGAAATTTTGGCAGTTTGATTCCCCCACAATTTCTGAAAATCATGGCTAAAAGCCCAATGCGATGTTAATAGATTTTAATTAAATTAATTATGCCGTTAATTCAAAGTGATCTGAGGTAGCCTAGAACTTTGTTGCTGATCTCAGTGGGAACTCGGCTGAACGTTTTCTGGACAGATGAGCTGACAGACAAGGAGACGGCTGGGTAAGGCTGACTGGAGATACAGTTCATGCGTTACGGGCTGCATTTTCAGGTGGTAATATCCTAGAACTACTGTATAATGCACCACATATATTTTGTTGGGCAATGAAATGTTCTCCCAAATTTGATGAAAGTATAAGGTAGCTTCAGTGAGATTTTATGCAAATCTCTCAAGAGGAAATATGGATGCCGGATCTCTTAAAATATTCATTGAAAATGGGGAAAAGCCTTTTTTATTATATACTCTCTGATGTACACGTAAATGTTAAACTGAGACAAGATGAGACTCTAACATCAGTCACCATAAAGAGAAAAATCAATTTGGTATAAGAAGTAGCTTAGTTGTGCAACAGAAGAAATTAATTACATTGCTACATATTGCAAAAGGGTTGTTCTATCATGTTGTATCTGGCAAGTCAGACCACCGGGAAGAGAGAGAGTTATTGAATGAGACAACAGTAAGAGAAAAAAGGAAGCACAGCAACATGAAAAGAAAAAAAAAGGGAGACAAGGAGCTGATAATGACATGCTGGGTGAGTGGTCAGGAAGGCAAGAGATGACAAATCGCTATACGGTCAGAAAATCCAAGAAAAGAGATGAATAGAATATATACCAGGGGGCATAAGTCAAGAAGAAATGCAATGTATAATGAAGGGAAGCATCACTGAAAGCTTGGGTCAGGACTCACTGGGCGCTGTATCCTCTTGACCCTGCTCTGGCAGTCCAGAGGGATTTAAGCCGTCGGTGGGACACGGCCAAGCCAGCACAGCCAAATCCTAACCGGGGGAAATGCGTCCCCGAAAGTCACTCTGGAGCTGCCCATGGCCAACTGAACACAGCTCAAACCGATGTCACCACGGCTCCAGTCCAGCCCAGCCAAAGGGTATTTACTGCATCATGCAAAGCAGAGAAAACAAAGGAGCAGCAACGTAACGGAGACCTGGGCAGCTCTGGGCAGCTCTGGGCAGCTCTGGGCAGCTCTGGGCAGCTCAGCTCAGCCACACACACTGCAAGAGGGGCAGGATTTCTCCATGCTCTTGATGGGACTCAATGTTATCTTCACTCAAAAACATTCATGAAGAGCAGAAGGCAAAAAAGCGCACATGAACACACTTAATGTGAAAAGTGAACTCACAGCTTAAATATTACACACGCTGCTGCAAATACAACGATGCCACTGCGTTTAAGACAGTTTTCCACTCCTGCTCCTTCTGAGCACACCTTAAGCAGAATTTCCCTTAAATTCCTAAGAGAGCCAAGCACTCCAGCACAGCCCATTTCTGGCAGTGTCACCCCACCAAAGAGAAAGCCTTATGCCATGTGCTCACCACTGACCGGCAACCGCGCTGAAGACCAACAGCGCACAACTCCACGTGCACGGCCGAGGCGTGTATCAAAGCCTCTATCAGAAATGTAGTGCTAAAAAAGCACTTCGGTATTATTCTGGCTGTTCTGTGACACTGATATTCATTCTTCCCCACGTTACAGCCTCACTGCTGAAGTGAGAGTAGTAAAAGTAATATCCCGTTGCCACAGGGCAAAAAACTTTCATTCCACACTTACATAATGTATGTTAGTACAGCAAGGAAAGTTAGTGAAAAATGAGCTTGTAGAAGTGACTCTCCTTAAAGTTAATGTTCCAAACTTTTTTTAATATGAGGTAAGTAAGTAAAGTTTTACATCCAGAATTTATTAAGTAAGAGGAGTTGGGCCTTAAAGGTGCTATCAAAGCCCTGAGGACACTGCAAGAACGTAGTCCAGCCTTTTAAATTATATACTAATTTTTTTTCTTTCTTTCTTATTCATGGACTGCTTGAGGTGAATGGCTACAGAAAAAGAAGAGCCTGACAGATATCGTTGAAAAACACATCCAAATATTTCACTACCCATACTGACACAGGGAAGAACTGTATCTCATGTCTGGAGAGTCCATTTAATCTGCCAAAACCCCATTAGTAATGACTTTCATTACAATCTGTGTCCCCAAAAGGCTATTACAAGTAACCGATAGTTCTTACTGTCCCCTTTCAAAGGTTGCAGTCTAAAATTTTTGAGAGAGAATCAGACTGGATGCCCAAGTGCTGGCTGTTTGCAGCCGGATAAACCCATGTCTAAATCTGTGCAAAAAAGACTTAGGCACACAGATAAATCAGCACAGCCGAATGCACTGGTGAGGGTCTACCGAGCCATTTTATCGTGCCTGTTCATATTTGTAACTTGTGGCAAAAGTTGGGTAACTAGAAAGAATATTTTGCAGTTCAAAAGGGTTAAGCTGACATGAATTATCCTGCATTTGCGGCGGACGAGCGGTATTCAGCTGCACAGCCTGTTCTTCAGGCTCTGCTAGAACACAGTAATTCTTGAAAATTGGTCTGAACACTTTGCTGAGGCACATCCAGGCCTGGAGACAGTGTCTCAGGGGGGCTTGACCAGCAGCAGGGCACCTAAAGAAAGAATCGCCTTCACCCCATCACCAGTTCACTCCAACTCACCCAGGCTGGGAACAGACTCACCCACGTCCTACCTCTGACAAGTAAAGCAGGACGTTATGTGCCCTTCGTAAATATGCCTATTTCACCTCTGTTTTCACAACTAACCAAAACCATTTCACTTTAGAATTTAGTTGCTTTTACGCTGTACGCTACGTAAATGTTTCCATATTTACAGTTGGTCTTGATGAGCGGCAGTAATAGTTATGTTTTGCTTCAGCACTTGGGCATACGGCAGCAGTGACAGCCTACACGGCATCGCAAAACCCACAAAAGGGACTGCGACACCAAACTTTGAAAGATATTCAGACTGAGGACCTAGTTTTGCTCCTGTGAGAAATTTCAGAAGCAAGCACAATTTCTGACTAGTTCGTCCTGCGTAATCCTGGGCACCCTGAACGCGACGCCCGCGCGCGGCGGGGAGGGATGCACCGCCCCTGCAAGCAGAGCATGGGACATGGGCACATGGGCACCGCCGCCTTGCTGAGGGCCCCAAATGGCCAAAAGTCTTATTTCCAAAGTCGCCAAGTGCATAAGCACAAGCGAATGCTTTGGCTTTTTATATATCGTGAAATTTGTACATAGTATAAAAATGAATCCACATTTCTGCTTTCATGTGCTCAACACATTTTACAGTTCAAATTTTTGAGACCTTACCCAGTTCAGCCATACATGTATTTATTTAGAACATGGGTTTGCTGGGTTAGATTTTGGTTCATGTCATACGGAAGAAGATTTCCCAGGCCACACAAAGGGCACAGCGTTGCACATTAGACAGTTCCTGCTTTTAGGCAACTTTACGAAGAAGTCTCCCTTCCTTTCTTCCTGAAAGAAAAATCTTTCATAGTTTTCATAAAGCAGTTTAGAGTATTTCACAATTACCCATCTCCAAAGGCATGTTTAACTTCCCTCGTTTATAGAGCTGCTGGATAATATTTACATGTTCTCAACTCTCGCAGAGCTCCTCTGGTGAACTCTCCTTCCCTGCTAACACTGCTCCCAAGTTCCCATACTTTCAAAAGTAAATATTTTTACTTCCTTTCTTTATAAGCACAGTGGAGTCATTAATCCCTTTAGAATTTAGTGTATTCACTTCTCTGGGTATGAAAAAATCTCATCTTCGGCTGTATAGAATATTTTCAATTTACCCTGAATTGCAGGAAGGCTCCAAGTTTGTGATTTGTTCTCCTGTTTCTACTTCAGGTATTTAAGACTATATCAAAAGATGAGGACTAATTAAGTGATACATATTCTTGCCTGGTTTTTAACATTGTAAGCTCATTGAATCTGGCAGAACATTTCCTAAGGGCTGCAAAAATCTGAAATCAATTTGCGGAAGAAACAATAATCAGTCATTAATTGATTTCTGATTCCCTATTTATCCCAATCAAACTCATCCATGTCTTCTCATATAAATCAACGGTTGCTTTTCAGAGGCACTTTATCACGTTTTCCCTTCCCTGCAGGAAGAGCACAAAAGCCGGTCAAGGAAAACTCCCTGTAACTCTATGGGATGCCACCAGCCGGGTACTGCACCGACCGGCACCACATCAGGTTTCCTTTCATTTTTGCATGAAGTTTCTTTTAAGGATTTCACAACAAAAATGCGTGTGTCTGTACACAGCTGCATCTGTAATTGCAGCTGTTATATTCGCATGCTCCGCTGTAGGTGAGGGAAATTTACTCCCGTTGAAAGTTCCAGTTCAAGATCTAAGGAACAAGGAAACCCGGTGTTGGCCTCAAATGGGACTACAACACATACACAACAGTACGCACACTGATTAATTTTACCTTCTTCCTTAGCAATTTCTGTAGGGTAAATTTTCATGTCCTGGCTGTAATATATATAAAAAAAAAAAAAGTATCTCCAAAAAAGTCTTGACTGTGCCTTCATTCAAGCATTTTCCTGATACAAATTCATCAAACTTCATTTCCATGTCACTAGCTGAAGATCTGAACTCATACATCTTTTTCATACCTGATGTTTTACTCGCTCCATTTACAAAACACAGGAATGAAGAACGAAATGCGTTTCAGAGACAGGAGAGGGGCAAGCAGAATGAATTCAGCAGTGAGATTCACCTTCACAGTTCAGGTTTGAGCATGAACTGGGGTCTCTGGGAAGTCAATCCCGCGACTGGGCTGTACTGTGGTGGAGAGTGACCCGCAGCCCCAAGCAAAGCCCAGCTCCTCACAATTCAGTGCATGCCATGATTTCAACTGGCAAAAGGTGATGCCCAGCATTTTGTGTATGGGGGGAATGGGCCAAACTCACTCCTAGAAATACGACAACAACTTGCTCTCTTTTTTTTATTTATTTATTTGGCATTGCTAATGGTTTGACAAGATGTTCTGCAAAGAGCCCTTGGGCTGCTCAGGAGACAACCCTTGGCTGGCATTCAAATGAGTATTTTCGAATGTCTCTTGGGAGTATTTCTCTAGAATCACTTTTTGCCCACTAGAAAGGTCTAAGCTGCTGCCACAGTAGCAGGGGAAGCTCATTCAATGTCTTTCCAATAACTGAACCTAGCTGAAATATAAACTTCAGTCTCATCACTGCTTAGCCTGTGGGCAGGACAACCCCCAGCACTCCCATGAAACAGAAAAATATCCTATTTCAAACCCTTCAATCACTTTATATTCTTTTCCTTTCCCTGCCTCATCATGAACGATTACATTTACTCTCATTCTGCTCTGGAAGCCGTTTGGACTTTATGCAAATAAACCCCCTACTTTTATAAAGAAATACTATACATCAAATTCTAATTCTTCACCTGCTTAAAGAGAGTTAGTAAAGAGCTTTTACAACTTCAGCAGGGCTACACCTATATTTCAGGGCTGCTTCGAGGGACAATACATCACGATGGCAGGCCCTTTGGCACTCTGTAACCTCCCATGCACATACAACTTGAATTAGAAAGGCAACGACATATTTATACCACAATTAAAAACATGTTTAGCATTCCCTCAAGGAACCACCCTTTGCTATGATTTTCTGCTAAAGGTGCATTAACCTGTGCGGCAGTCCACTGTGATAAAGACAGCACTTGTTCCCATTGGTGAAGTTTAAATATTGAGTGTGAAAACCAATTCTGGATTTCCATAACCTTGAAATGTCACCACGCATGGATTATACTTATGCTTAAACACAGCCTGCTCTTTTAAACAGAACCTTTAGAAGTCCTCACACACAAACGCGACTTTGTGCTCTTTGGCAGTAACACATTTCACTGAGAAGTGTGTGATTCCATTTGCTGTGGGAACGCAATAAACAAAAGGTGAACCCATAATCATGCAGCCAGGAAAAAAAGTAATACACAAGCAAGGGAAAAAAAAAAAAAAGCATGGACAAGAAGGAAACAGCAAGACAAAACAGACAATGTAGGTTCATGCTAACCTTTTCATTACACTAAAAAAAAGGACATGAAGTTTTGCTGCACAGCATCAAGAACACTTCACGTCACACCTGCCCCAGACAACTCTTCTCAAGCCCCGCGGAGACATCCCGCCGTACCGCCGGTGAGCAGCCGGCTGCCGGAGCGCCCACCGCGCATCCCCACCCTGGGGACCAAATGTTCCTGACATATTCTGCAATCTGCAGCGCCTACAAATCACGCTTTTGCTGCAACAAAATCAACCTTGCCTTTTGCAGCTTTTCTGCATCAATTGCCTACTAATTTCCAAAGGTACAACACCGTCGCAGACCAAGGCACGGCGACGGCTCGCTACATCACTGGGAAGTTGGTTTCTGCGCGCAGCCACCGCTATTATCTTGTACCGAACTACAATAGCTCAGCTGATATTTGAGAGCGAACAGAAGCTGCACAATGACAACTTGGCTAGCGATCTGCCCTGCAAATCGCTCAGACTAGCTTGAGCTTACCGAAATCCGTCTTCTCTAGAAGAGCCTCCAAAACATGACTAATAGGCTGATTCTCCTCCAACAATATCTATCTTGGTTCCTGCTGTAAAATAATCAATTACACTAAATGGAATTATTTATACAGAATACGAAAGCAGTTTGGCTTTGGTGGAAGTAATATGCTTATCAGATAGATTAAGATCTAATAGGCTTTTCTCTCTGGAAGTATAGCTGTTCCTCATAGTCTATCAAACCTCTTATGTAAATTACTTTGCTCTTGACAACATAAATTAGATAAAAGAACTATATTTTGTTTACAGACCTCAAGTAACAGGATTTTAAATATATTTAAAAGCCACGCCAATAGAATCAAAAACTGTTTATGAACTAAAATTGCCTTAGCTTATTTCAGCTAATGAAACAAAAGTGAACTCTGTGTACTTTTAGTTAATACAGCGACTCCACGAAAATCAAATATTTATGTCTTTGGTCTAGACGAATTAATATACAATCTCTCTATCACAGGAAAGAGAAGGCAATGTCTTCCTTAATGCATGCCTTAATGGAGTATTTTATTTCGCTAGGGTCGGTTCGGAAGGGCTGAGGGCTGCACGACGGGGTTCCAGGCAATGGCTGGAGGGAAGGGAGCAGCAAGAGCTGGTGACCGAAGCCAGCTTGGTGACCACCACCAGCACATAAGGATGCCAAATGCTGCCTGTTCACGGAGACCGCTGATGCAGTTGGCTGATGCTCCATGAAAACTTACTCAGAAACGTATTTAAGAAAATCTACTCAGGTTTCCAGGGGCTGTGCTTTGCCTTCCCCTTACTCCTTTTCTTCAGGAAGACGGTAGAGGAGCCCTTGTACTGCAGTTGGAATACGAGCAAATGGGTTTCTCCTGTCTTTAGAGATGCATTACAAGTCCTAAAAGCATTCTTTGTTATACCTTTATTATACACAAGTCTAAAACAACAATTCTTAAAATGTATGCAATAAATAGAGGCAATGACTAACTTAGAAATATATTTACTATATTTAGCAATAAAAAAAAAATTCGTATCTTGAAAAGCAAAACTTTGCACTTGCATTCATCTGAAGCACAGGATGAGAAAGAGATTTGGCGATTTGTAGATTCATTTTTAAAAACTGGGCAATACAGCACAAAAGCAGTTTGGCTCTGTATGCCCATTTCACAGCTCTGGACTAATTAATATCAAGTAAATTACACTTGGCCCAGAGCTTAGCTAAACAAAAAATAACAACCCACGCTAAAACGAGACTTAAATAATTTCTCAAAAACCCAGATGATTTCTGTAATGATATGCAAGTAAGCATTTTTGCCAAAAGAGACCTATTAATTTATGATGCCATTTAAAAGCTGGTAACTGCTTCTCTTACCTGAAAAAAAAAAAAAAAAAGAAAAAAAGAAAAAATGAGTCCCTGGCTTGATTATGATTCACTGTGTGTATCGGTCCTCTGCATCATGGGACTAAAGTATCCTTTTATCTGTGTTATTCGTCAGGACAGATTGAATAATGACAAGTGGAGTGCCGAGCCGGAGTTTACTCGCAGATTGGTTAACATCATTTTGTTCCCAGAACAAGTCTCATCGGCCCTTATCAGGACTCTCCTAGAATTGTTTGAAAGTTACAGGCAGCACACCAAGAAAATTAATTTCCCTGTCTCCCTCCTAGTGTTGTCCAAATCTTGTTACCCTTACTCACACAAAGTAATTCAACGATCTTAGCACAAAGTGCCGCAGCATTTTTGCTTAGTCTTACAAAAACCAGCAATGTATAATTTCTAGGGACCCGTGCAGGATTCATTTTCCATTAGGCTTGCACGTGGCATTTTCTTTTATATATACATATTTTATTGCTGTTTACTCTATGTTTATGTGCAGCAATTATGAACTTTGCTCACCAACAAACTGCAACATCAGGAGGGGCTTAAGAGAAACACGGTCCACCCTGCAACCGCTTCTTGGGTGAAGCGCGTGGAGTCTGCTCCATCCGGAGAAGGAGCCGCGCCGGCACAGGGATGCCACTTCTGATTTATGGCAAGATACACTAGGGATGTTTTTATGTCCTGGGAAATCCAATGCCCTGTATTTTCAAATAATGTAGATTTTCTGAGCTCATTACCAGAATTAGGAAAAATATATATGAAGCAGGCTATGTTTTATTCTTTCAAGTCTACCCTGAGATTTCAGCTTTATGAATGAATCAAGTAGAAATGATACAAAGGGAAGCAGTTTGTACAATGGACTGAGCAGAGAGATGAATGCAGGGAGAATGTTTTCGGATCATAAGAATTGCACCAAGACCTTCTAACTCCAACACGGATGGATGAAACTTTTAATGCTGGTTTCCCACAACAAACACAGACTGTATGACTGCACCCTGCACGGCTGCATGAGCAACTGGGGGTCTGTGCCATGAATTTTTAAACACATATTACATTTTTAATCAAATTCAGCAGAGACGATCTTGATGATTTCATTTACCTTCTGCTTTAGTGGAGACTTCAGCACGCTGAAATGTAGTAAAGAAAACAAATCTATCGTTTGAGCTTTACACCTGTTCTCAAAACAAACTTCCAGCATTTCATTTCACATCGGCATCTGTGGAAGCCGCCCAAAACTATTCACAGCAGCACGGCCTCAAGCGCGAGGTGCTTTCCACCAGTCTGAATAGTCTCAGTCCTGGGACTTGTTTAGATATCCTGCCCACGGCTGTTTCCAGTCATCCTAATTCTTGGGAAAGTTTTGCATCGGAGCTCTTTCATTTCAAGTGACTTTGTTCTGATTCAGGCACACAGGTAAGAGTGCAACAGTGACTCACGGGGCAAGCGCTAGGTTAGGTTTCTGCTTCAAAACCAGCAAATCTAAATATATTCCTCCGAACAGACGCTGCGGTCAGATGTGCTGTTCCGCACAAAGCCGAGCGATTGCGAAGTCGCCACCTTACACCCACGCTCCGCCGCTCCTCGGTCCACCCCCGCGCAGGGCACAGCGCACCCAACCACCCCTCGACCCAGTTCTGTCAAACCAGCCTGCATTTCTAAAACCCGCCGTTAAAAGTGTTCAAGCCAGTTTGGATCTTCGCGACAGAACCGAGACAAGGAACAACGATTTGTGCATTTACGCCGGCAGATGAGGCACAAGCGAGAAATCTTCAAAAGCATGAACCTCTCCTAAACCTGCTCATCGCTTCTGAGCACTGCGTAACCCTCCCCAGGACCAGTCACCCTGATCCACGCTACGCAACCTGTAATACATCCGAGCTGGGCAACAGCAAAGAGAGCTTATATACTAATTCAACACTCAGTTTTTACCTTCATCAGGTTTGAAGACCTGCTTTTTTTTTTTTTTTTTTTTTAATTTATAGGCTGGAGGCAGTCATATTAAATAAAATTTACAGTGCTTTACTGAGAACAAGGGAAAAACACTGAGGCTGTAGACCTCTCCAACACAGATGCCGAACAGATGTTTTCCATGTCTATTTGCATTTTGAACTGAAATTAAAGGGCACAAATCTCAATGGCTTTAAGATCTCTGCCAACAACTTGTGAATACTAACAAATGGCACCTAATGATCCATCAAAATGGGTGATTTTTCTAATTCTTTTTTTTGGGAAGTGAAGATTTAACTAACTAAACAAAATAAAAGAGAGAGAAGTGAAAAAATATCAAATAATAAAATCAAGAACTTGAAACAGGATCTTAAAGCCCCAGCTACAAAGCCTGACAGCCGTGCAAAAGTCTGACAGCAGAGATACAGTTTAATATTCTCTTATGTGAGGGAGCTTTGAATCTCATTTAATTTTATCAGATTTAGAATCATTTGCTAGGGGCCAGACAGCCAACTAGTGTAAATCAGTTGAGCTCCATTAACTTCTACGGAATTACAGTTTCCAATTTACATCAGCTGAGAACCTCGCTGTTATGCTACTATTATTAGCTGCTATTTATAATGCAATAATACCTAGAGCAGTCGTCTCAAACATGTGGCTCAACAGGCTTTCTGACATCGCCTGCAGGCACTGGAAGTCTCTGCTCCTCTAGCCCACGCTGCCCAGAACAGCAGAGTTGCCCATATTGCATTACTTGCTCCATATTCTACCAGATGGACTGCCGAGGCTGGAGTCTACTGGTTAATGTTGAAATCTGAGCCCAGGTTTGCTATGGTATAGATAGGTACACATCATCATTACAAACCTAATAATAACAACGCACCTTATTAGACAAAAGCGGACCCTTCTACAAAATCTCATCATCTGCAAGGGATTAGGAAGGAGAAAAAAGGGCCAGAGAACCGGTGTGAGGTTAGGCAGAAGGCAGCTGTAGGAGCTGCAGGGAGGAGGTAAAGCCCAGCACTACGCGGTGTGCTGGCTGGGCCGCTTGTTTCTCAGGGAGTCAAAAATCATCCCCATTCAAAGCCGTACAGGGTGACTACAGAGGTCCACATCCCTCAACTCCAGGAGTGAAAGGAGTCAGTTTTGAGCTTAGAATTTCCTAGTTTTAAAAAGAAGCTTCTGCAGCGGGTGCATTGAGAATATTCACACTAACAAAATTTTGGACCTAACTTGCGTGATTAAATTAGGTGGCTAGAGACATTCCTCCAAGTGCCATTCAGTGCAGAAGCATAACTTAGATGCCCTGAATGATTTTCTGAAGGATCCTGGTTCTCTCTCTTGGCTATTCAGGAGCTCCCCTCCTCCTCTCAAGTCGACATCAAATTAGCAATAAAAGTTCCCCACACCCATCTTGGGCTCACAGATTTTGGTATCTCCTTGTGTGTCTCTCTCTCTGCTCAGCGTGCATTTATTATGGATGTACATCCTGCTCTGGCACTGTCCAAAGAAAGAGCCGACTGTGCTCACAAAAGCCCATCAGTCACAGTCCTTCACATTACGTAGGGGATGTTTTCTCCCTGAATCCGTAGGGCAGACAGAAACAAAGGAGGACACGTCATGGTTTTGGTCCAGTTTCCCCATTCGCTGCTTGACCTTCACACAAAATTGGGAAGATTACCTGCAGATCCTGTTTCATCCTCACATTTCTTTGTCTCCTCCTCTGCAACATATAGTGAAGGCAGACCCCAATCACAAAGTTGGAATCCCCTTCAGAGACGAACCAGACCTTTCTCTGAGGTTTGGCACTGTCCTGTTCCCACGTCTAGGCAATGTGGGAGGATGGAGACTGAGACGTGCAGATCTGCTGGGACCAGTGGGAGGTAGACATAGAAGAGACACCAAAGAAATGATCGTTCCCATTAACAAATGCAGCACGAAGCCCGTATCTCATGGCACGATCAAAACTTTGCAGCATTTCCAATCAAAGCAGCCTGTGTTCGTTCCCTGGTTGGCTCCCCATTTTGAAGCTGAACTTCCCTTAAGTTCAAGGGCTCAGGAGGAGAAATCTAGTGCAGAGCTTTCTCTTTTTATTTATGAACTCCTACTCAGTAGACTTCAATCTCACAAAGTGCTTAAACTTATGCAAAGCGTCTCTGAAGCAAACGGGACTGTTCACACGCCTGAAGTGCAGTCCTTTGCTGGATCAGGGTGGCAGCTCACTTCTTGTCAGTCTTTCTGAGCTCTATACATTCTGTTCAAACATTTTCTAAGGCACACGGGTGAGTGTTAAATATAGAAAGCCCTCTGTTCAATTTTTTTTCTCCGAGACTGTCACACGCTGCTGAGTTTTGCAGCAGCGCTGTGCGCAGATCTGCAGAGCACAAGGCTGCCACTGATTGTCCACCACGAGACGGTGGGTGCTTGGAGAGTTGTGAGACAGATCATCTCCAAACTTAGAAATACTAAGAAAAAGTTTCCCATTAGGACCTAATAACTGTTACTTGCTTATAGCAAATATCACATTAGAACATCTTATTCTGCCCCTGTCAATAATGCGGCTGACTACAAATCCTGAGCCGTTTGCTGGGTTTGTGTTGCTCTCCAGGAGGATGATTGAGAGCTCTGTATAGACTGATCAAGCAACCCATTAATATTTCACAGCTGGGCTGGGGTTGACTGGCAGTAATTATTCCACAGATTACTTTTTCATTTGAAGTGCAGCTGGTCATCCATTACTTTCTCTATGGCTTTGAAGGTCCAATAATTCCAATTATTTTTATCAACAGAAGACAGGTAAACTGGCTCTATGGAAATCTTCCCCGACATGGGCACTGAGTAGGTGACTGGAAGCCCACCTCCATTACAAATCCACTCTTGAGAGCCGAGATGTTCGTGTACAGCGGCAAAATCTTTCCCTGAGTTTCCATTCTAGAAGACAGTATGTATTAGTGCTGTAAAAGGCTGTGGCTTTGGCCTGTGCTTAAAGCTGGCGGTCACTAAGCCTCCCCTGTGTGCTCAAGTGCCTTGGACAGGACGGGACTATCAACTGGTTTCCATTAAGGAAGACACTGGCCAAATCTGTAAGTGGCGTGCTGCAAAAAATACAGCCTTGCGGTGCCATGGGGCAACAATGGCCAATATGGTCCCTGAAGGCCACGTAGGGTCTTCTTCACTCATCAGCCGCCCCACCAGTCACGTGACTTAGTCCAGGGCAGGACCACAGGCTTTGAGCTCCTGGAGAGCTGCATGTGGCTGAAGGGACACAAGGGTGACTATCTCATGTCGGGGGCATCTGCTGAATCCAGATGTGAAACTTGTGCTTTCACAAGGCATCGCAGTAGGAATTCTCTGTGTTGTTCAGTGCAGAGGAAGACTTTCAAGCTCTCCCACCTTTCTTGCCACCTTTCTCTTTGGGTATAGCACCATAACTTACGCTCGTGAGCTTGAGACCTGCAGTGGTCCCAACAGTGAAAATTGTAACGACAGAAAGGGTTCACCGTAAAATTGGCAATTGGATCCGGTCTGCAAGTAAGCATTTAATCTTGGAAACATTAGCTGGATTGAACATGACTGCTGATGAGTTATTCTCCCTTGCTTGACTGGAAGGTCATAAACATCCCTGATATTAATGGCCTGGCGGAAGTCAAGGCTCCACGCGAATGGACTGTTCTCTCCCCATTCCTCATCCACCGAGAACTTTCTGCTCCACTTGTTCAGCAAGTGGGCACTTTGAATAATGTGGGAAAATGCCACTTATCTATTCATAGGGTTCCTCCATCTCACTGCTGCAGTACTACAAAGTTTGCTGCAGGACAGGTTTTTTTTCCTGCACCTATTTTTCTTAATCTAAAGGTCCATTCAAGAGATCTGTTCTACAAAATGATAGTTCTGGTGTTCACTGCTCTAATAGCAGCCACAATTATTTCACCCTCTTTTGGTGGGAGTGAGATTACTTCTCTTGGACTCAGTGGGAGGGAAACTTCAGCGATTTTTTTCTTCATGCCGTTGCCTGAGCGTGTGTATTGCAGCAGCGTCTCTTACATGAGGACCAGGTTAATGAGATTAACAAAGGAGGGCTGTAGGGCTCTTCATTTCCCCGTTATTCTGACCAAGATCCTTCTTCTCCCCAGTGCCACCCACAAGTGAAGTGAGCAAATGTGTGTGCTGAGTGTGCGCTGCCCTCTGTGTCCCTCTACATACTATTACTAACACACCTTCGTGCTCCACTAGAAGCACCGATGCAGGGAGACTTCAGAGGAATATGAAGCAGAGAGGTACGTTGGGGATATTCTCCTCCACAGCCTGCATTGCAGCTACTGCCTCAAACCTACGCTGCCGACGATCCCCGGGACTGTTCATGCTCTGCCGCGATGTGAGAGTCTGCACGCTCCTACGCAGCACCATGTGGAGAGATACCAGATACCTCCCCAAAGCGGGGCGGGGAGGGGGAGCAGGCGCAGCCAGCAAGTCCCAGCTTTCCGTGGGCAGGTACCGCATGTTTGGGAACGCTGAACTGGATTTCTCCTCTCAAGGAGCCACTTGTAAGGATGAAGATCCAACTCTGCCTGGTGGCAGTGCCAGTAACAGCCTTACCTGGGAGCCAGGCTGTCTTATGCAAGACACAAGAGACTGTCCCTACACAACACATTCATTTGAAACACTTGGAAAGTGCTATAAAAAGTGCCCTTATTTCAGCTCACTGAGTATGAAATACATGCGTAATGTTCAGGAAAGTTACAAGAAGGTAATTTTATTGGCTATTATATCCCATCTTACTGAGTCCCTGAAGGCACACTCCACAATCCACCAAGCACAGGAGTATCCCGGTGGGTATGCCTACATCGCATCCTTAAAAAAAGAGCAAAAAGGAGTCTTGGGAGCAGCCGAGGGCAGAGCGCGCTGCCACACTCACCTCCTGGCCATGCAGGGACCTCCCAGGCGACCGGCAGACCCTCCCGCAGCAAATCTTCCCGAGCAGGGCTGCTGCCACCCAAAACTGCCTCCCAGCAGCCGGAGCCACCTTCCCTGCACCCCACCGTCCCCAGGGGCTCCAGGAGACACTTCCCAGACGTGGCCTTGGGGAGCCGCGAGCTCCCAAGCTTGTCATCAGGAGGGGAAACAGGTTTTGCGTCGGGAATTTGTTCATCCCAACGTGCGCCCTGACTCTCTCTGGAAAGCTGGGGCAATCAAATATTTAACGTATTGAACGAGAGCACTCCCAGCTAAGAGGAACAGCAATTAAAGACCTGCTGACTCATCAGATATCAAAGGGGAAGCGACACAGTGGGGAATAGAAATTTACTGAAGGAGCCAGACGTTTGCAGTGTGCTGGGCCAGGAATTCACATTAAGAGCATCCCAAACAAGCTGGGAACAATGTTTGCTTAAAATCCCCAGTGGGGAGCTGCATCATCAAGAGGGAAATAACCAAAGGAAAATGGGTATATCAAAATTTATAAAGAATACACCCTTTATTCTGCAATAAAAATGACAGAATATGGCAGTGTTACGGCCCTAGATGCCTGGAAGCTGTCTGTACACTACAAGGAACAATTTAGGTATTTTGGAAAACATGCTCTTTCAGCTTTCTCTGCAAGCTTACCCACTTCTACGTGCAGACATCAGGCATGCACAGACGTTTCATTATGGGGCCAGTCCTGGTGTTTCTGCTCAGTATCTGCTCGTGTGTGTGCCCCTTGCTGACCCCGAATCAATGCCCCGACTGAAGGAAGATGCCTGTGAGTCAGATCACAGATACTGGATCTTAAGGTCACATCTGATTTTGCTTGAGCAGAAGACAGTGGGTGTAATCGCTGAATCAGCATATTGATGACATTCATGGAAAAGGATTAGAAGGCAAACCTCAAGTCCCATAAACTCATCCATGAGCCTCATGAAAGCAAAACTGGACCTGCAGGCATTAATATCCACACCTGCACGGTGCTGTGAGCACACAGGTCCTCTAAGTGCCAATACTACGTGAACTGACTTGGAATTTTCTGAGATTCATTTTCAGGGGACATTAAAAACCTAAGAAATTGAGACGATCCTCCAGCTGATGATGCTGGACAGGTATCTACTACGTATTTCCACACCCTTACCGGTAAGCGTGTGGTGTCGCTCGCTGGTCAGCAGCTGGGTAGGCGGCAGCACTGACCTGGACAGGAGTCCAAATCTTGGTGATTACAAGACAGATTTAGCACCTTCATTGCTGCAAAACCATGCTTAAAAGCAAGTAACTGCATAAGTCAGTACAGGACTGGTGACTTACAACCTACCAGCCATTCCTTTGGGAAAATGTCCTTTGTGTCACTGTATGGTTTACTCCTCCAAATGTCATAACAAAAGACAAATAAACTTTCTCCCTGCAATATCAGAAGTGTGATTTAAAAACCACCAGGGCAAGACAAAGCTGCTGTTTCTCTCCGCTCCAAAACGTTCCTCTAATGCTTTTTCCATAAACCTTCCTGGTGTCCTGCAAATATCCCCACAAAATTACCCACCTGTAGAGACAATACCCTGATTCCACCGCCAGAAGGTGGTCACTCGAGCGAGTCTGTATACCTCCGTTCAGGTGCTCATTTTTAAGTTTGGCTAACCTTAAAGCAAAGTGCCCTTTAAGTGCATATCGCTTCAGCCCTAAAATACTTAATCATTAACGATTTAAAGCAGAAAGGAATTTAAGTGAGTTAGACATCCTGTAATAGGCCTTTTGACTAGGGCCATTAGGAACATTTTGGTTCAGTTCAGACACAATTTATCATCCTGAGTGGAATTCACCTGAAAGGCAGGCAGCGCCTTCTGCTCTTGTAGCTCTTCTCTTACAAAAAAAAAAAAAAAAAGGAAAAAAAAATCCATTCAGCTTTCCTGATCTCCTAAATAGCTTAAGGTTATGAATGCCAGATAGCTTCCAGCTAGGCATTTACTGCTGTCTTTAATAGCCAAAACCTATCAGAAACCTCCTGAGGCTAAATACAGAGGAGAGAGCAAAAAAGTAATCATTTTATATTCCAATCCCTGGTAGGAGAAACCTGCTGAAAGAAGGTTAAAGCACTGTAGAGACTGGTCTCCTTACCATTTCTAACTCCCCAGTTAATTATCGCAGCTTGGCCAGTTCCTCAGCCAACACGCAGCTTCGCTGACTTCAGGGCACCCAGGAAAGCAGCAGACCTACCCTGGGACCTCTGCAGCAGCATCCCCCAACACTAATGTACTTCTGGATGGCAACAGTAAATTAAGAAAAGGGCACAGCTTAGCTATTAAATAGCAACGGGGCCATAAAATAAGACATTTCAGCATCTATATGTGATTTTTAGGCTGGTGTCAACTCACAGTGATGCTCCAGTTATTCTGTGGAATAGAAAGTCTGACAGCCTTTATAAGCATGGCTCATTTTTATATGGGAAACATATAAAAATGCTGATGCATTATACTGTTGTATATAAACATGAAAAATAGCAAAGGTAAGCCAGAAAAGGTTCGAGTCCTTCAGAACGTAATAGAAAAAATATCCAGCCGTCTTTCTGAGTGATTACAGAAAATTACATTCCTATCAAAGAACTGTGAAAGACAACAAAAAGCTGCTAGGATGGACATGTTCTTTGCTTAATTTAGTAGATTTTGAATGTTACGTCTACCGAGCCATAGTGATTTCACTGCTCTTAAGTTTTAAAGATTTTTTTTTCCCTATATAGACAAGCACAGAAAGGGAATGAAATACCTGAAATACATCTCGAAATACCTGAATATAAAAATGCCGTATTCTCACATTACACTGCAAACAGCGATATGTATGACTTCTTTCCCCTCCCCGTAATTTGAACATCCATGCCACAACATTTCTTGAACTCAAGACATGGACCGTCCTGGCGCTTCGACTGCAGAAATCCGGGCAGAGCTGGGCTGGCGGGCGTCAGCATGGGAAAAACATTGGATTGGAAAGGAAGGTTCTTTCCTTTGATTATAACAAAGATGATACCAAGTGCCTGACTTGGCTTGGCCGTGAACGATTTTTAATGGAACTAAGGTCAAGAAAGATGGGAACTTATTAATAACAAATACATCACACCTCCTGTTACTTTTACTAGCAAACACGGATGGACAGTGAGGAAGGAACATGCACACTCTGAGACTACCATTGACTGCAAATTCTTAAAAACTCTAATTTACTCATTAAAACTCAATGGAGACACCTCTGATCAGACTCTTTACCCATAGGGTGAAAACAGAGGCACAGAGAAATAGCGATCGAGCAGCAGGTCAAGTAAAAAAGACCACACCACATCCATCGAGGTCACCCGTCCCTCATCCCCACAGCACAGACACGACAACCTCCTGCTGCCGCGTCACTGCAGCCTGAAAGTACGGGCAACTGTTCTGCTTCCACTCTTTATCATTTTGAAGGATTTTCATGGGGGGCTGGCAGCTTTGGTAACCGATTAGTGCATATTACTAAGACAATTCACAGGGCTTCTATAAGCCAGAAGGAGTCACGCTGGGAGATCTGCTTTCGGCTCTAAATATAGCAGCACAAGAAATGAAATCCAAGTGCCAGATTTGAGTGGGATTTCCCAGGGTGAAATACATCGCACACACGGCTCATTAGAGACCTTTAAAACAAAAACAAGAACTACAGATTGCACCAGTGTATTCCCTTCCCGGTGCTGTTACTGAAAACATTTTGGAAGAATGGTGGTCATTTCCCCACCATGAATCTCATCATCTCTCTACGCTTGTTTTCAGTAAGCATGAGCTTTCAGCCAGCTCATCCAATATGAACATCAGTTATAACTGTGACTGAGCAGTGAATTTAGCCATTTAACTTCACATTTCTTATAAGATGGATTAATTTTAAGAACAGGAAACATGAAATGAGGAAAAGGAAAGCAAGAAAGAAGTACAACAGACCAGTTTACTCTTATTTACTGGCGTTCACATACAATTGTCCACTGTTTCCAGGTTCCTGTGCCACGTTTCCAAAGCTGGGAGCCTGCTACTGTAAGACTTCAGAGCACAGATTTGTAGCTGTTTCCAGCTATTTCTGTCCACGCAGCTCTCTCAGGTCCCTGTCTGTGTTTTGCACTGCATAAATTCTCACAGCATCTATGTATTTGTTTTAAACCGACAAACCTAATAGGTGAGTGAAATCAATTTAATGTGTCACCCCATAGATTATTATCAACCCAAAGCAACAGTCTCTATTGGTCCCTTGGGGGGGGGCAGAATTAAAAAAAACCCAAACCAGGACACACACTTCATTCCAATTACCCAGATATTGTCCATATTTCAAAGTTTAAAACATTTTCCTTTGTAGAGCTCCTTCTGGAGCTGTACGCTGCTAGCCTGTTCTCTCATTTATACCTGTGCAACCCAGAAGTGATGCCATGGATTTACACGCCTGTAAAAGCAGAACCGAGTCGTGCATCAAGCAACTGGCTACTCCGTGCTTACTTACCATACTCTACTGGCAAAAGGGAATTAATTGCCTTCCCAGCCCCAGGCTCTGACCCCACCTGAAGAACAGATTTTCCCCCAAAGCGCGAGGCCCTTCCCTCATGCAGACTGCTGCTGTAGGGGAATATTTTAATGCCTTTCATTTTGGTGGTGAGGGTGAATTTCTGATGAGTTACCGTGAGTTGCTCCGACCGGTACTTGGGAGGATGGGAAACACGGCCACGGTGCTGCACCCGCGGGCGAGGGAGCACAGGGTGGCCTGGCTGGGGCTGCCTCGCACAGCTCCCGACATCGCAAGGACAACGGTGGCACTGGGGTCTTCACTGGCCTCAGTCTCCCCATACAGAGAACGGTTATTCCAGTCCTGAATAAGTAAGAGCTCCTCTTTCTCAGCTCAAAGAAAAGAGGCTTGACAAGGCAAACTGGTCTGCAGAAAAGCTTCCTATTAGAAAATAGGTGTAATGGCAGTAAATGTAGCTCCACTGGGAAGAAGAAAGGAATTCAACACATCTGCCTTCCAGCATTTGGGGCTTTGCTTGGGCAACACGAGTCTGAATCATTTATAATGCTAACAAAGACAACTATCACTGGTCAACAGGTCTTGACAAACAGCTCCAAATAAAGATGACATTTGCTGTATAGTCTATACCTGCTGGTGAGTTGAATCGTTCTCCCTCCGAGACAATGCAGTTTTCTGTAAAACCACAGCGGAATGGCTGAGATCCACCCAACCTCCCTCTAACCCAGCCACCACCGCTCAGGGTAAGGCTCCCCCTCTTCACAAGATACCGGGCTTTGCTGCAAACCTTCTGTCTGTTGATGACATCTCTCCGTAAATAAGTGCTTGATTCAGAGGTGGTTGGAGTGCACAAATATATAATTAGCTGGAATTCCCTTTCTAGCAGACAGGGGAAGTGAAGACTGTAAAAGGCATTTGGTTTCCTAGTTTCCCAGCACAAAATTCTTTAATGTCTTGCTTTGAAAGATTAAATATTTGTTGTCAGAAACAATACCACCCTACTAAATAATCCGAATCAAATTCAGCACCTACACACGTCTATATGACTTGCACCTACACGAAATACGAGTATTTCAGGGCTCTGCATACAGCAGTGAAGCACTTTCTAAAATGCAGAGGCGCACTTTGCCACGCGTGTTTGGTTGCTGAGGAACAACAGAGGCAGGTCACGCGTGTCTTCATGTATTTAACTGTAGCTGCAACTTCAAAAAATACGACCGATCTGCTGCTGACAAACAATAACATTTCCATTTCTAACTCACCTGTAGACCTCTAAGAGGTCGCTGTGAAAGATTCCACTCCATCTAGACATTTCCCGTGTTTCAGCGTACATTAAAAAGAACCTTCAGGATAATAAAATACAAGAACAAAGCAAGAACACAGGAAAGCAGAAGACTCGCACGTTTTTCAACATCGGCATCTTCAGTGGAGACAATGAACAGTAGAAAATGGCCATGTCTGCTGCTACAACATAACACACTTCTATTTTTGTCATGCCTGTTTTCAGATCCATGATAGGAGGAGGGATTTTGACAGAGCCGAAGGGTGCAATCGGAGCGACTGTGCTGCCAGAAGCGGCACGGAAACGCTGACAGTCGTAATTAGGCAGAATGTGTAATTGAAGTGCCGCACGCTTGAGTCTGAGGTGGTGGCTTTAACGCGAGGTGCTGCGCTCCCCCCCAGACATGGCACCCGCAGGTCCCATCACACCCCTCCGGCCACAGGTCCCCTCTCTGCCCCAAGCGGGCACCTCGGTGAGCGGAGCAGGATGGGTTCCTACCACCCCTGTGACAGGTTGTGGCTGCTTTTGGGGCACACTCCATGCACCAGCATGACTGGGGCAAGGCGCTGGCAAGCATCCTAGAAAAGGTTGCCCGAGCCCCTATTCCCATGCCAACACCAACTGCCACACTATTAACAGTTTGCCATGAGAAAGATCCACTTCTTGCAGCAACAGAGATTAAGCCTGTGCCCTTGGAGCCCTGCACAGGGAGATGCCCCAGATGTTCCCAATCCCAGAG
Source organism: Charadrius vociferus (assembly GCF_000708025.1). Classification (NCBI taxonomy): domain Eukaryota; kingdom Metazoa; phylum Chordata; class Aves; order Charadriiformes; family Charadriidae; genus Charadrius; species Charadrius vociferus. The sequence goes on along the minus strand of NW_009650172.1, from coordinate 3,017,189 downwards.
GCAGTGCCCGTGCTCAGCCCCCCACACCTCACGCTGGCAGAGCTCCTCTCCTGCGCTTCACAGGACACACTAAGCCAAAAGGCTTGTCATTTTTTTTCTAGAATAACCAAAGTGCCAATTGGAAGTCAGGAAGAACTGTACAAACCCAGAAACCCGTGATGCAAATGGAACCATCAGGAGGACTTTGGCGAGACACTTGCCCCTGCACCCCCTGCGCCCGTCTGCATGGGACACCGTCACACAGCACGGCCAGTTTGGGAGGATGAGCTTCTCATAAACACACCATAAACTAGGCTTTTGAGTAATTAAACTTTAATTTTAGCTGGTTAACCCACACTGAAGAATCATTTATGAGGACCCTCGGTCACCTTAATTGCATAAGGATAAAATAATTTTCAGGGACCCTGTGTGTGGGAGTAAACTTCTCAGGTTTGGGTTATTTTTTCTTTTTCCTGTGGTGGGGTGGAAACTCTAAAGACTTCAATTAGAAGCAATTACTGGAGATGTAGAGGCTTCTCTGAGGTTAAGCTGCCCTTCTTTTTCTCAAATGAAGCCTTTAATTAAATGCAAATAATCACAAATTTCATATAGCACATTGCCATAATTTCACTATTAGTTACTGGATCTCGTTTAAAAATAAAAGAGGTGGGCAGTAGTGCCGGGAGAACTCAAGAGGTCAAGGCTGAATTACCTGTGTAAATCTATTTCTCTTCTATAAATCTGTCGGTAACCGCATCATTTCAGTGTTAACAGGTTGTCCTTCATGCAAGTGCACTGGAGTGTAGTCCCATGGAAACTGGGGCCTCAATACAAATAATTACCTCAGTCCATCTTACTGTTGACCGCGGCAGCGAAGGCAGGATGGGTAACGGGGAAGATGTAATTGAAGTGGAAACGACCAGAACTAAAACGCAAGCTATGATGAATTCAAATGGTATATTGAAGCTCATCTCCATAGCAGAGCTGTGGGAGAACAGGCACATGAAATGGCAGCGAGTATTTTAAATACTTCTATCAAATCAGGTATGGCAGCGTGTAAGTGGAGGAGAGATAATACAGCATCTGCAGGAGGGGAGGGGAAGGACAGACTCCACACAACCACAGATCTGTAATTCTGTCCTCAAAACCGTCAGTCTTTAGAGCAGGCTACGACAGTTACGGAAGGTAAATAAAGTAAATGCATACAACTGCAGAGAGAATACGGCGCTTTTTTCTTAGTCCTTTTGCTTAGCCGAAGACAAGAGCTAACGGGCAGCAGTTAGCCCGCAAGCTGTGGCTTCACCCAAAGCAGGTGAAGGTTTCTGCTGCTGCGTACTTCACGCTTGGCACAGTCATTTACAGCGTGAGAGCCGCCTCTTCCCCCTTTCCACGGATGATGCTACAACCCAAGATGCAATACAGCAGGGGTCCAGGACCAAACGCCAAGAAACATTTAAAGAAGCAGCTTTGTGAAAAGCTGATGGCTTTGCAGTTCCAGGACAAGTTGAGAAAGAGGCATGGAGGCCACTCCAAGCAGCTCCTTGGCCTTCAGGCAACCACGCAGAAGAGGTGCTTCACAAGAATTATATTTCTGTTACAGCACTGGCTGCCGGGTTTTCAAAGCTGAGAAGCATTGCTCTCTGCCACGCAGAGAGTTCAGGAGGGATGTCAGGAAGCTCAGAAGGGAAAAAAAAAAAAAAAAAGGTGCAAGGAACAAGAGAAAGAGCGGTGGAAAACTTACTCTACGGCTCAGCTTGGCACATCATTGCTGTGCGGATTCCCAAATTAAATCATTTCTCCCACTGTACTGTGAGAATATGGGGAGGGATCAGATTGTAAGCTATTCAGAGGACTAACTGATTATCGGCATTTTAGCAGCGAGCTTGTTTTTATTCTTTCGCACATTTATAATAATACCTTTTACATGTTCTCTAAGAGACAAATCTCCCTCTGCTTCAGAACTGCTAGTCTGAAGATCTTTTGTTGGCACTGAGACGAATGCTAATGTGAAATATCTTATTTCTTCAGATGAAAGGGAAGGTGAGAACAATCCCCACCGGAGGGAGGTGGCAGAAGGTGGGATCTGGGATCAATACTTTATGACTCACTGCCCCCCCCCGCCCCCCTCACATCCCACCCATGCCCTCCTGGCTGTTGGCCGGGTCCTGCTGCTGTCGCACCGTGGAGCAGCTTCTCCTGGTCTGATGAGGCTTCCCATCGCGCTCCCCGCAGCACGGCGGGGATGTGGGGCAGCAGCAGGAGGGACACTCTGTTCACAGCCAGAAATACCTGGAAACGAAGCGTTGTGCCAGAGACCAAATGCTCAACCTCACATCACAAACTACCCAAACCCCCACTACTCTCCTCCTCTCTCCATCTATTTTTTTCCCTCTGTTCTTGGAGGCACCAAACAAAGCCAAAATGTATTTTTACAGCAACGATATATTTGCCTGCGGTGAAGATACGCAGGAGACTGGCTACTGAGGCTCGACAGCACAGCCCATGCAACAGATCTGCTGGATGATGTTTTGCCTGTATGCACGCGTTGAGGCGCAAGCATGAGGAGGGGGTGGTGCGGAGGTTCCAACACCTTCCTTCAAATCAGTAGTAGTACTAACCGAGAGATGCTGCCTATCTGGATTTTAGGGCTAAATTCTCAGGTGTCTGGTAGGAAAACAGTACCAATAAAAGCTTTTTCTGGTACGGGGACATCTATGATATATCTCAGCCCTGGTGAGTAATAAGTACAGCAGCTTCTTCCACAGCAGGGATACTAATGAGTAAGATTCCTTTCCTCTGCTCTGAAAAATACAGAAACTAAATACATTTGAGATATTCCTGTCTCCTGGACGCAGACTTTTGTTTGAATGGTGGCTTAGAAACAATTGAGAAGTGAGAGCTGGAAGCCTGTCCATGGAGATGGAAGCGCAATCACGTAAGCTTCAGTTCTCCACAAACCCCAACCCAAAACATTTGAGGGAAAAGGGCCATCTGCCGTCGCAACACTCTGCACACCACAGGCTGCCTTGTGCAGTAGTCAAAGAATAAAAATAAAGAATTACTGAAACGATTACAGTGCGGCATATCCAGCTTGGTTTAGTGGTACTACTGGAAGACTTACTATTTCGCTATTTCTTTTGCTCCCCTGACATACCTGTAAGCACATCCAACGCCATGGCAAGCCTCTGAAAACTCAATGGTTCAGCTGAGAGTAGAGACAGTGAGGTAAAAATACAGAGTCCTTTCATCACTTTTAGGTAACAAGGAAGATGAAAGCCTTATGTGCTTATGCTGGCTGAGAAAATGTGGTATTAGGGTAACAAAAATGAAATATTAGCAGAGACTGAGTTTTCAAAGGTGTAGCGCTAGAAGAAACCGATGCATATATAACTCAGCAAGCCATCAGTACCAAATGCTTGACACTCCGGAGGATGCAACAATGAAGGGGTCAAACTTGTAATAACATCAGGCACTATGCTATTAAAACTGACTGTATTATTCTAAGCTCCAAAGGAGTGAAGTTAAAAAAGTACTATATATATATCTTTTAAAAAGATAAGGAATCCCAATTGCTTTTCATACAGAAACAGAAACTCTCTAGGAATGAAATTCAGATCTCTGAAAAGAGTAAAAGAAAAGCATAACACATTTTTTCCTCAATCCAGGAGGAAGGAAATTAGAATTTAGCATAAAAACCTGCGAATAAAAAGCATCCCAGTGACAGGCTTGATCCACTGATGTCAATGCAAAGATTCCTACTAAATTCCAGGGGGTGAGGATTTCACCCGTAGAAACTTCTTCACTTAACAGTACAGTCACTCACAGCATTGCTGGTGCTGTCAGACCTCTACAAGATTAACATCTTTATATCAGAAGATGCAGTCCACATGAACGAGGACAGAAGGGAAATACGCAAAGCTCCTGGGTCATGCAAGCAGTCTCAAAACAATTACTTGCTTTATAAAAAGAGCAACATGAATTAGGATGGGAAAGTGCACAATTTTGTATGCGTGTGTGTCTGGGGGAGAGGGAGGGAGAAAAACCCCTTCGCTCTTTCCTCAATTAGGATATAGTAACATTGATTCTAACTCTAAACAATTTTAGCTGACTGATTACAGCTGCACTACAAAGCAGAAGCTGAAAAGCAGATCAGATTTCTTTCCCGCGTTGGCCTTCCCATTGCACCTAAAGGGACCCCAGAGAAATCATGAAAAGGGAGTATAAACTGCACAGTCATTTTATTCTGAGGCCATTTTTAATTTTAAAAAAAATTTAGAACGAAGTCTGTTCCTTTAAATCATTAATAAAAGAATCCTGCCTGTTAGGGCAACGAGCTTTCCTAACTCTAATCCATCTTTACTGCCGTGTTATTACCCTACTGTTTTCCTGTAATTAAAATGTGGCAGGTAGTTTACACACAAGAGGGAGTAATTGTATTGGAAATAACTGTTCATAACCAAATTTTAAAAGCTCATTTTTCTTATCAACTTTTAATAAAGAAAGCAAGATAATAATGATATTTAACATTTGTGCCACCTACAGCAGCGTTTTTTCCTCTCTAAATTGCTAACGTTTCATTCAACAATGCTAAAACATACCCCTTCAGCTCTGAATGCAGCCTGCAGCAAAAAAAGGGAAAAACCTGAACAACTGCAGTCATTTCATCCCGCTCAGTTGGAATTATGAAATATGGCTGAACCTCAGGACGAGGACCCAAACTTTCACAAAACCTGGAGTGGTTCTGGAAGGGGAACCCAGAGTTTGCTGTGGTCAGGGAGAACCCAACCACAGCCTGACCGGGACAGGAGGGGAAGGTCCCCCTCTTGCTGCATCCTAAGGAAGATGGAACGTGGCGGGTCATTGCCTGCCCATTGCCACATTGCGTCTCCTCGAAGGTGCGCACACAGACGCGACGAGCAGTCTGCATGGATTTGCACAGACCTGGAAGCAGCACACACTCTCCTGGCTCAGATGATGTTAAGTTTGGCTCATGAAGGGCCTCCCAGATACCAAAGTGGCAGAATATTTTCCTTACAAAGACTATTCTGGAGCCTTTGCTTTGGATGATTCTTAGAAGACAGTCCTCCAGGAATTTCAAGCCTTGCAAGCTGATTAGGGGAAAAATACAATTTTTCCATTTACTACTGTTTATAGTCTAGTAGAACCTGCCAATATAAAGAACTACAGGATGCTGCATGCAAACAGCTTCGGTCCTGAAGGGCATACAGTCCAAAACACGCAAACAGGCAACTGTGCATAGAAACACCAGGGAAGGGCAAAGGAAAAGCAAAGGGTCCTCAGTGGTTTGATGGGCAGATCAGTAAACGGACCTTTGCCATTTAAATGTAGCCACAACAGTACAGTTGTTGTCTCTCCTGTTTAGAGGTCCTCCTTCTGCCTAAGAAGCTATAAAGGGGTACTAATGGATCATGCTTTAGACTCCTAACACTGTTCAAAATATCAGGCATTTTACGCTACCCTTGTGGAAAGTGGTCAATGCACTGTCATTGCCCATTACCTGAGCCTTTGGAGCCTGGTACTGTTTAAAATAAGGATATTGGTTTGCTGTGTTTATGTAAGCACATCTTTTGTTGTAATATTCAGAAACTAATCATAGAATCATAGAACGGTTTAGGTTGGAAAGGACCTTGAAGATCATCGAGTTCCACCCCCCTGCCATGGGCAGGGACACCTCCCACCAGACCAGGTTGCCCAAGGCCACCTCCAGCCTGGCCTTGAACACCTCCAGGGATGGGGCCTCAACAACTTCTCTGGGCAACTTGTGCCAGTGCCTCACCACCCCTAAAGTGAAAAACTTCTTCCTAATGTTTAATCTAAACCTGCCCTCTTCCAGTTTATATCCATTCCCCCTTGTCCTGTCACTCCATGCCCCAGTAAAAAGTCCTTCCCAGCTCTCCTGTAGCCCCTTTAGGGACTGGAAGGCGGCAATAAGATCTCCCCGGAGCCTTCTCTTCTCCAGGCTGAACGGCCCCAACTCTCTCAGCCTCTCCTCATAGGAGAGGTGCTCCAGCCCTCGGATCATCCTTGTGGCTCTCCTCTGGACACGGTCCAGCAGGTCAATGTCTTTCTTATGTTGGGGACTCCAGAGCTGGATGCAGTACTCCAGGTGGGGTCTCACTAGAGTGGAGTAGAAGGTCAGAATCACCTCCTTTGACCTGCTGGCCACATTAATACGAGAGGAAGCTTTTAAAACATGGTTTAAGCTCACCAGTAACAGCTGAAATAGAGATCCCCAGCACATCACAGGCATACAGTGTAAAAGATGCACGTGCCTACACACAGAGTCATGGGCAATCCCACCGCTAAAGAGCCGCATCATTGCATGCAAATGCAGGGGGACCATAAAGAAGAAGGTCATTAAGAGCTCCGGTTCCAGCCCTGTAATTAGATTGGCACGTAGGAACCCTTGTGGGGTCTGTGCCAGCAGGACACAACCCAAACCTACGCGGGACCTGCAGGCTGAGCGGCGGAGTCACATACACAGCCCCAGGCATTATGGTTTTTTCTCCCCAAACCCAATATGTGCAAACCACACGCGTCTACCAGGCTTGTCCGAGATCTGAATGAAACTGAGTTCCCTTTACCTATATATCTTTGGAAAGTTAAGTGCTGGATGGTGGTTTCTGCCTCAATTAGGTTAGGCCACCTTCAGGGTGCATTTGGGTTTCAATCCAAATTGGTGGCTTTCATGCAGATTCATTTCGTGGTTTGGCTTAAAAATCAAATTCAGGTTTAGAGGTAGGAACCATGCATGGACACAGAGCTTCCCGCAGTCCCTGAGCAGCACAGAGCTGATGTAAATGAGCGGGATAAATGGACCTGGCTATGGGAACCAGCTGTGGGACAGGCACATGATATTTGAGGTCACCTCTAAGAATATTTTTTTGTATGTCCTGTGCCTGATAAAGGCATTTAAAACAAATTGAGGATCAAACACTACATGAGAAGCGAATGGCTGTGCCAGAGGATAGACTACAGAGTGACCAACCAGCCCCACGTGAGCATGATGCTGCTCTGACACCCCGGGTGAAAAGCGATAGCCACACATAAATTTATTTAAACCTTGAAGGTTCAGATAAAAGCAAAACCTAGAATAAATTAGTGATGCATTGCTTGTTAAAAGCTATGGATCGGAATGTTACAGTTGGATGTTGGAGGAGTTGTCTCCCGGAGCAGGAGCCAGCGGGGCACGCAGAGGGGAGAGAAAGGGAGTTCAGGGCTTGACGTGGAAGCGGAGTGGATGGGTACAGCTATAACGCGCATGAGAAGGTGGTATTTTTTTCCCTGAGATTGTCTTGCTTCATCTCCTCCTCTCTTCTCCACTCGCCATTATCAGCATTTAAAACACCCCCGAGTTTTCTTGAGCAGGTTCGCTGCGCTCATTAAAATACTGTGAGCACTTACTGGCTATAATGAGCACACATTAAATTCCAGTAAGTGCCAGGACTGTCCTGTGGAGTTGAACAGACTCACGTTCTGGGAGGAGAGCTCAGGGGTGGGAAGATACTGGAAATACTACATTTTCCACAAGAAAAAAAGCACAAACTTTCCTTTCCTTTTTTGCTCTGCAAGCACCGGGGTAACTCCAACCCACTAAGCAGCAGCTTTTGCTGACTGACTGCCCCAATCATTCCCCCGCCCCAGAAGGACTCTCAGCTCCTCTTATCAGAACTGGAATAAATTAAAGACTTTTCCATATTTGCATCTCCTCATTTGAGAATTTTCCTACAATTGTTAGTCAGTCTGCCTCTAAAAATTCACTTAGCACAGTAGTTTTCTCAGCCTGTGGGAAGGGTGCAGGAGGGACTGCAGAGCGGGACCCAGAGCAGCTGGCGAGGCTGCAGCAGCAGCAGGAGATGGGGAGATGAATGGGTGCGGATCAGGGCGAGGATCCCGTTTTACACGCTCTCTTCTCACATTTATTTCCAACGGGCTGTGTCAGCGACACACACCCTGAGTAGCATGGCCGTGCCTACCACCACAAAGCTGTTCCCACCGCAGGATTCAGTGCCGCTCTCTGTGTTTTTATCACCAACCGCTGTTCATCGCTTGCTAACATCAGACGCTATGAATTAACTAAAACCGTATACAAATATACTTTACCCTGGACTAGTCCCCAGTAAACCAGAGGGCAAGTGGCTATTTAAGGAAACAGAATCAGACAAGAGCTTGAAGATCAGTGCATCCCCCAAAAAGCCAGTGTATATCCTAGTGGAGCGGAGATTTCTGTATGTCTCCTTAGGAGATGACCCTTCTGCAGATGGCGTGCAAAATGCAATGCATCAGGAGAGGGCAGTGAGGGAAAAAGGAGCAGAGAAGTTCACCTGGCTTCCCAAGCAACTTGTAGAGAGTTGACTGACCACCACCACCAAACAGCAGAAAGCATGGAACCGACACATCGAAGTGATGTTATTCTAAAGAAATAAAGTTGCATTCCTGAAAAGTAAGAATCTGAAACTCTATTATTTTGTTCTTGAGCTGATACCCATAACACTGCCTGTATGATGAGCATATGACCAAGTCTTCCATCACCTCAGAAATATCTATTTTTCAACTACATTAACCTAAAGACCATGGGTCAGCATGAAATGTGCCTCAAAACAGCATCAAATTCACAAGACTAAATAACTGGTCTGGTTAAGCATTAATTGCTCCAGTTTGGCTCACTCTTCACCCACTCACAGGAGCTTTTTGTGGATTAGTGCTTTATAATTGCTTGCTCCCTAAGCACGCATGCACTGCAATCTTCTGCACACCTTGACAGCATCCTGGTTAGCAAAAATGAATGCTACACGTCCCCCCGACACAGCATTTTGTCTGCTGGATACAGTAAGTCAGAGATTGTTTACTCAACTTCTCATGGCCCATTAATGACATAATGTTGGACACAGCTGTTCGGGGCTTCACAAGACCAAAGCAGAGAAAGAAATGCCGGGAGACTTTAAACATGCTGCTCGCATCCGAGCCTGGCTGGGAAAGTCCTTGAAAGTGTCTCGGGGAATTTAGCCTTACAGCACTCTCATAAAGTAAATCCAGGATTAAAGCCTCAAACTTAGTTTCTCCTGAAGACTCAAACAATCTTAAAATAACTCCGTCTGACCAAGGTGACGACTGCTTTGAAGAAAAGAGGACCAATCATTTCGTTTTCACTCTGCTTGGCCAAATTATCTACTAAAACACTAGGACCTACCACAGAAAGGCTCACTAGCCCTGGAAGTGGGGTGTGCCTGGTTCATCGTCTCCTGACTTGCAGTGTGTTTGAGCAAGAGAGGCGAAGCTCACCCTGTAAAAAGGCAATTCAAGGTCAAGGCACCCCTTAAGATCTCACAAAGTGTTTGAACAGAGCTCAAGCGATGCTCAGAGCGCTCCATGCCCAGAAGGCACCATCTGCCCCAGTGCAATCTAGCTCCCAGTACAGCTGCCCAACAGTTTTCTAGGAGCTTCTGGAAAGCTAAAGCTGGCCAGGGGGTCTGTGCAGCAAGGGAGCGCTGCTGGCAGGACCGATGCGCACCAACCACAGCACTACGAGGATAAGGATGCGCTCCACCTACATACCACACCCAGAGAGCCACTCTGAACATTTTATTTTTCTTCACGAAGCTTCTGGAACCCCGTCACTATGGAACAACATAAATCTTCCCGAAGAAAAGGGCAAATCAAGTTTCTCGACTTCCCAGTCATGGAGAAAAGCAGAAAAAGTGTAAGAGAAAGGCCCAAACCCATCCCCACATCCCAGTTCAAAATAACCTATTTCATTAATTGTAAATCCCTTTATAATTCAAAATTGGGGGAGGGTGGCATATATTGTTCACATACAGACATGTATATATACAGCAGGAGGATGATTTGTAGCACTGAGCTGACTCCTCAGCTTTGCAATACTGCAGACATCTCCAGCAGAAAAAGAGGATCATTGGGTAAATTTGTTCCTCCCTGTAATAACAGCTATCCGTGGCAGCTGAAACACCCTGTCATCGAAGCCATATGTGAATTCATGCTCAGAGGAAAGACCATCACCCTCCCTCATCTTCCCCAGACCCTTCCGGGTAACCCCTACTTACAATTGTGAAGTTCATAACCTTCAGAATCCAGATGGTCATAGCAAGGTTCACCAGGATTAAAATCATTAGGAGCAGCACAAAGAAATAGAGGCATCTCTTCCTCCAGCCATAAATCCCCACTTTGTATACCTGGGGTCCTTCCGAGGTCTGCATGGTGCTCCGGTGCGTGTACTGTTCCTGAGGCATCTGAAATGATCACAAAGAAATAACCACGTGTATTAAGCGGCAAGAGAAAAACGATGACAAAAACTGCTTGTGCCTGTGCCTCTTAGAAGGTTTTGATTTTTCTTTTTCAAGGTTTACCGGCTGGGCAGCACCTCTTTCGTTCTGCATTATTTTTCTTTCTGCTTACCGTATGCAGTAGCATACTAAAAGAGAATTTTATGTGTTAAATGCATATATATATTTATAAATACACATAAGCACACTGTTTAAAGGTATCCTACGGAGATCATTCTCGAGCGACTCTGTTCACCGCCCCAGGTTTTGCAAGGCAGGCACTCCAGGGCCTCTAAAGATCCTGAGGGGAAAATTTTGCATGTGTTTGGGAAAAGCAGTTGAGTTCAGCAGTTTGTTTTGAAGATGCAATATTACTTCACAGAGGCTTTAATTTAAAAAATATAAGTCATCTCAAATAAAACCGTTCCTTCCAGCCAAAGAAAAAAAAACGCACAGGGAGAATGTTTGCCTTTCTTCCTTCCCGCACCCCGAACTTTCTTCACCAAGTAAACCTGAAGCACAAGGTTCTCCAGCTGCCACATCCGTGACGAACTATCCCCAAATATCTGTGCTGGTTTAACAAGGACTCTGATACCCTGAGTGAGCACGACATGCTAGGACAACACCGGGGGCCAAACCAAGGGAAGAAGGAAGGCAGGAAAGCTGCTGCTGAGGAAAGCAGTGCGGCAGCATCCCCAGAAGAATGGCTTTATGGCCCCCCGTGGGCAGCACCATCCCCCCTCCTACAGCCCAGTACGCGGCTGGCTGCGGGCAGTTGGGGATCTGGCTGTCTCCAGCGAGGATGGAAAGACACGGGTGCTGTGGAACAGCACTGCAACCAGCTGGGACGGGGGTCTGGGGCAACACGGGGTAGTGATCATGGAGGTATTTTGTGCTGCACATGAAAGTATTCATGTTCTCGCCCTTCACATTCGGGGTGTGGAGAGCCCCTGGGATTCCCCCAGGGATCAGTTTCTTCCATTTTCAGATTTTTTTGACGCACAGACTGACGATATCGTATCATCTCTAATAACGCATCGCTTGCTGAATGTTTTGCATTTTAGACTCTAGACAGATAACAAGCTACCAAACACATTCTTGCACTACTGATTCAACACCATGGGCTTCTTCCTCAGGCTATCTGGCATCGGTGTTCATATGCAGTGAATAACAAAATTCACATTACAGCAGGAAACAATGCGGGTTCCTCTCTGTGGGAGTGTGATCTGAGAGGGCAGGAAGCGACAATGGTAGAAATTAGATGCTCACTGATAGCAGCTTCTGTTTGTTTACCATTAGTTTCCCGTTTTTTTCCTTACTTTTTTGCTAATAGCTTCATAGTCCAGTATCTAATAAAATACAGTGTGCAGTCGGCGGTGGTGCAGAGCCCATTGCTGGCTGATGCAAGGCGTGTTTCTTCATGGCATAACTTTTATTCCGGTAGCGTTGCACCAGGGATGATGTTAACACTTTTTAACTTTGCTGCTCCAATGCTGAAGCCCACACATTTAAGGCAAGGTCTGCCTGAAGAACCAGTTATGTTTTGTTTTGTTTTTTTTCTTTTTTTTTACCTTTCACTCCTCCAAAAGTCACTAAGACCTGTGTTTTCTAACACTGCCCGGTGTTATCACCTGCTGCGCAGGGGATTGGCCACCTCTCCCTCCACTAGCCCTCCCCCAGGCTGAAACATGGTCTCAGGTGCTAAATAAATCCATTCAGGCACTAAATCCTTTTCAGATCAGAGGCATTGACACCTCTCCTGATCTGGAGGTATACAGCAAAGCCGACTTAGCCGCATATTCAGGAAGGCTGTGTTGCGCCTGGGGAGGCTGGTGTGCTCGCACCCCAGCAATGCTCCTCCGGAGGGTAGAGGTGTCCCTCTGTCTCCTTCTTTAATGTCAGCAGCCGTGTTAACCCTCACACTCAGAATTCAAAACAGTGGCTGAAAACTGTTAGATTTTTTAAAAATAATAGCAAATGAGTTACTCCTATTATTTTCTTCTCAGGCTCCTGAATCATCGCATCTTTAAGCGTTTTTTCCCCTCACATGCTTGGAGGCTACAGTCCACCAAGGAGAAAAAGCAGGTCAGACCTGCGCACCAGCAAGGTGCTGCAAAGGACACCTGCAAGAGGATACCCTGGGCACCACCACTGCCCATCTGCAGGCAGCTGCCAGCCTGAGCTCCCTCCTTTCGAATGAAGGTGCTGCCTGCGCTCGTGGAACTCAAGCTAGGAGGCGGTGAGCTTCAGCCAGACCATCCACAGCTCCAAGCCCGCCTGCTTTTTCCAGCTTTCTCAGCTGGTCTGGAAAAAAAAAAAAAAAGGATCTCACATCCACCTCCCTAAATCATGCCTCATTTACAACCTCAGACCACCCCAGCTCATGCCGTGAAGATCTTCAAGGTCCTTTCAACCTAAACCATTCTATGATTCTATGATCTGCAACGTCATTTAGTGCAGATGGTCATACTACATTGGGAGGAGTCAACGGCTCACGGCAAATAATCCTGTTCTTAATACAGGTCAGCTCAGCCAATTTAGCCGACTTGCATGAAAAGTCCATCACCAAAGAAAGGTATGTCTGTATTAAAGCGCAGTTTGCAACAGTGGGCTCATCGCAAATCACTTCTGCCGCTCAGACCAACTGGGTACCTATTTCTGTACCGCAAAACCACCCAGTGCCGAGGCAGACCCGGAGCTGTTAGCGAGGGGGAGCACGGCCAGTTGGTTCCAGCAGATCCCACTCGTGCTCCACCAGTGGTTTTGCTCCCAGATGCCAAGTCAGCGACCGTGGAGGGCTCTGCAGCACAGGGCTCTCCGGGGAGCGGAGATGGGTCACCATCTGTTACACGCACTTGGAGAAAAACGCACCTTTCTTACACCGCTCCAACCACCCCGATCTGTGCAAAGGGAAAACTTCAACAACAATAAATTACCGAGTTTCCACTACCTGAGGGAAATTATAACCACAACTACTGAACAGTCAAGGATTTTATTGCCTAATATTTTAACAGAGAATCCTGGAGAGCACATATTAAATGTGGCCTCTCCCTTGGAGAAAATGAATAAATTGCATTGCAAACCCTCTCAAATCATGGAAGAGGTTTGGCCAATAAGAAACAATATGAAATGCCCAGCTCAAAATATCTCTTTATTGCAAAACTTGTTTATTCTCTTTATCTCTTTCCTGCTCTGTCTCCTTTTTTTTTTTTTTTTTCTTTCTTTTTCCTTTACTTGCAGTTTCTAGGATGGAGAAAATAGCATATCCAGCTGGGGCAAAACTTTGCAGACCTCAAAAGAATTTATAGGAACAGAACATAAGCACAAAGAGCAACTTGCGCCCACACAGCAGCCTGATTTTGAGAATTCCTCTGGTTCCGATAAAATATTTAGCTCACAGCTGCCCTGAGATAGAGCAACTAAAGTACAACACACGACGAGCATGACTTAGTAACACAGCATAAATTTATAACAAGAAAATAAAATGAGAATCGTAAATAGCGTGTTCTTTCTACACAAACTCTCACACAACAACATTTAAAGCTAAATATGACTTCTAGCTACCACTTCCCCCCTGAATTGCGAACACCAGAAGAAAATGCTCCTGTCTGTAGTTGTCCAGGAAGAGAAGACAAAATGATGGACAGAGAGTGCCGAGGTGTGTTAAACACACGAGTGGAATAGGGCGGCGTGCAAGGCAGCTACACGAGGAACCAGCTATATCCGCTATCAGTAATCTGCTCTGTGTGGGAGGGAGAAGTATGCTAGTCATAATTTACATTTTGGCAACCTCTCCTGACTCAAACATTAAAAAGAACTAAGGCACCAGAAGAAAAAGTATCGCTGTGAAAGGACATCCAGTGGTTGCATTTGCAAGGACACCCTCCCCCCACCCCCAATTACTAAGGGGAAAGGCTGCTAGTTGCTTAATAGGATTTTTTTTCTTCTTCTTCAGGAAAATATTAGGAACACCCGCCTAATTTCATCATAGTGGTGAAAATATAAT
>NW_009650172.1:2998218-3002840 GCF_000708025.1 Charadrius vociferus | reverse complement strand
GATGGGAGAGGGCTTAAAGACACATGTGTGCAGCACTGGGCCACTGTCAGCGCGTGGACAATCCCATTTGCAATACAAAAAAATGCAGCACGCCAAATCTTCGCAGTTTAGCCACAGACAACACTACCACAACTACAAAAATACCGCCTGGAACCCAGGTAATTCTCCAAGGAATTCTTGCTGCTGCTGCTGAAGAAAAAAAAAAAAAAGGTAACAAGTTTTTGCACAAGAGCTGTACACTGAGTCCTTATATATGACCACTGCAAACACAGCCTGATACAAAATCCAGTTCATTTAGAAAAGTTATTCATCCTTTCACTTTAGCATACCTTAGAGATATGGTTCATGACAAGAAAGATTTATTTGTGTTTTTAAGACCACTGGAAGAGTCATGTCACCACATCCTCTGATCCACACAGGCTGCTCCCCGAGTCGTTCTGGCAAAGAAGCTTCAGCACTTCAGCAAAGCTGAAACCAGGCTAGGCTGAACGGCATCACAAATGAGAATCGGCACTGAGCTTCCAAAAATCACACGAGACCCCATCAGTTATGGCCAATTTTCACTGTGTGCCTCTCTCCCTTCCACCACATCCTCCTGCCCTGGTAGAAAGCTGCTCACTCAGAGCACACAACCCAGATTAACGATTCATCAGGCAAGGAAGTGTTTTTATATGCACAAGGATGGATGAACACCTTTCCCTTGCAAACACCGGAGCTGTAACATCCCCTGGCCACGCTGGCTTTGTAGGCTCAATGAGGGCTATGAAGGGGGTGAGGCATAACAAGAGGAATCAATAACATTTCTGTGCCACGGGGGTTTCTTTGATCAGCGCTTAAATGATGTATGTTTAGTAATAGAACAATTTTAAGCTGAAAGAGGATGCAATCTGGGAAGGCGGCTTGTCTCTTATAAGCCTGCTTGAAATTTGCTGCTGAAAATGCCCTGAAGCTTGTAAAAACTGCTCACTACTACAGCACAGACCAAAAGCCCCCAAGCCCTGTGCAGCCAACACGGCGTCTCTCCTCCCTGCTGGCTTGCATATAACCGAGGTGTAACAACTTCATCAGAAAAACCATGAGCACCCGACCCCAGGCTAACCTGTAGCATGGTGATGGGAACACGTTTCTAGAGATGAGAGAGGGGTTCAAATTCCTTGGACCTGCATTTCCCACATTTGCCTTCTCTTTGTGTCCCTATCACCGACATCCTCTTCTCTTTCTCTTTGTTTTTTTTGAAACACAAACCTTTTCTTTTGGGCGGAAATAAGAAAAAGAAAAACCCTATAAAAACCTTCAGAGGTACTCTCTGCCATATCACTGGAAGGCAACGTACTTGTATTCAGTAGCTGTAAATGCTCTGCAGATTCATCCTCTTTAATTTCTCCGTCTTTTAAGTGCACACTATCCACCACGTTCAAAAGAACAGACATTTCTGGAGCGTGATCGAGAACAACATTTGGCATGAAGAAGAGTGTTTCGAGCCATCTATCAACAAGACTTTTTGCCTCTCCACTCCCCATAAAACTCTCTTTCAAGCCTGACACCCCCAGGCCCGTTAATCCACCAGCGTCATGACCCAAAATTGATTTATGACCCTGCATGCGGGTCAGACCACAGCCTGGGTCTCCATAAAAGGATCGGGCTCTGGAAAATGACTTCTCACTTGCAGCTTGGCCAGCAAGGGCTGAGCACTGGGGAACAGCCCAAAGGATGAAATATTGCTGGGGTAGTTAAATCTCACAGCGCTTTTCTCCAGCACCATCTAAGCCATGAACTTGGGCTCTTCTACCCCGATGGCTGTACCGGTGTGGCCTCTGTCACTGCCACTGGTGTCCCCAAAGCTGAAATCTTCCCTTTCTGCTTTGTCCCTCTGCTTCTGCCAACAGTTCCCATCCCTCCACATTGGGAGCAGCTCTTCCACTGGTTGGGAAGACCATCATCACTCAGTGCCCACTTCTTGGACATCACCGCAATGTGATACACGGCCGGAGAGACAAAAAGTGGAGGAAAACATCCTAAAGGAATGTCTTCTTTGCTGACTAGTTTCTATCAGTTGTATATATCACAGGTAGGGAAAAGCTGATGTTGCAGCACATCAAGAAGCTTTTCCTGGTCTGTACCATCCATCGGTGCATGCTCTGCCTGGTCCACTAGGAAATACCTCTTTTCCCATCCCCACCTCTTGTACCTTGAGGATATCTTGGACTCACTCAGCACGGGCAGCTGGGGAGACCTTGGGGATTCATCTCCTGGTAAAGCATCTCTAACCCAGATCCCTCAACGCTGCAGGCTACCCCCTACCCCTGACATCTCGAGAGCTCATGTAATTTCCCCAGTTGCCAGGGCTGACAGCAGTTCAACAATAAACGTGCCTGAGGATAAGGGCACTGCAAAAGCCTCAGTTTATAAACCAGTATCTTCAAGCAGATGGACTGAATGAAAAGCTGAACGTGGGACTTCTGCTCTGCTCTGTCACTGCTCTATGTGCAAGGAGCACTTACAGTAAAACTCTACAGAATCAGAGTTTGCCAGAACAAAACAAAGTAATAGGCAGCTCCATCTCCAAATAGCATCGCCTAAACCAAAAGTGGTATTTTATTATGAAGCTGCAAGAATCTGTGAGCAATGCGATGTTGCTATTGCTTCTCTTCTCCGAGAAGAAGAGAAACATGTTTGTTTTCTTATTTATGAGTGTTTCTTCTAACTTTTAGATGTTTTTCTTGATAGTTATCTTGTCTCAATATTTTTCTTTATCAGAGTTAAGGAGAAAATGGAAATGAAAGTTAACAAGGAAGAAAAAGTTTCTACAGTGATTTCTCTTATCTATCAAGCTAGTCATCAAAAAATGTCTTTCACAAAATGCCCCACAATTTGTAGCGATACATTCACGCTGCATGCAAACATCATACCGGCTTTGCTGCATTCACACGCTGGTTCCTCTGCACCACTCAGATGATGTGAAGCAATCATAAGCCTATGTCCATCTGTGCCAAGTTTATAAACGCTTTTCCCCACTGGAGTGTCTCAAAGCGGGATGAACAAATATGAGAACTACACTAAAATAGCCAGCAGCAGGTGTGACTGCAGGAGGCTGTGGGAACAGCAAGAGGGATATCATCAGCAGAGCTCGAATCAGAAAGCGAGCTACAGGAGGTGATACTTTGCAGACTTCTGCCCCAACACACTCTCACCCCACAGTACCAAGAAGAGAGATATGGCTTGTAGAAATGTGCAAAGCAGGAGCGTAATATGGATTTATACGGCTGGAATCCAACCGGCATGGCACAAATAGAGAACTGTGGGCTTGAGCACGTGCCAGGATCCAGAGCACAGTCTCTGCAGTGATCCTGCTCTCACAAGTTAAAACTTGTTCTGCTGCATCTTCCCTCCATCACCTTCCCTCCACATGATGTGTTTACTGGACTTAATCCCTTTCTTTGTTTGCACAGACACACTTGCTTCCTAGTTTGCTCTTGGGTAGGACCAGGAGAAGAACATGCTTGTTAGGGTGTGCTAACAGCTCTCTTATCTGTGTGCTTCCAAACTCCAATTTCACTTTAGATGCATAACATTCTGTCCACACATGCACACACTCTTCAGTCCTTTTGGATACAAAGCAAAGCTTGAATACTTGACCGGGGTGGAGTTGCAGGAAGGTCATCTCTGTGCAGGGGGAGGCTCAGGAGTAGCTGCCAGAACAAGGGAGGAAACCATCACCTCCCTCCATCAAATCCAGCCCAGGGTGTTAGAAGGAGCCTCCTCTGCCCTGCCTGGACTCACACCCATGCACCAGTGTCTCCACTGAGGTCCCATCAAGAATGGGCACGGCAAACAGCCCAGCTGGGCACTCGGGACATCCCATGATCCAGACTGGTCCCGTACCTGATGAAAAACCTGCTCTGTTTGTCTCACCCAGCCGTGGGGCAGGAGCACCCCTAAAGCCAGGCACGGCAGCCGCGGCCCTGGCTGCTTCTTGCTAAGACAGACGTCTTCCAGTCTCTTTGTCTCTCCGGCTCTTCAGTGCTGATGATCAGATTTGGGAGGTGGGATGCTGCATGATGAGAGGCAGGAACCCGATTTTTTTTTTTTTTTTTTTTCATAAGCTTATAACTAGCAGCGAAGAAGATAATAGGCTGACTGGGTGCCTAAATTAACAGCTGCTGAGAAAAGCAATAGAGCTCCAAGTCTGCAGGGTAAGATGGCAGCCTGCGAAGGCTCAAGCAGTCCAGAACATATGAGACTTTCATTGAACACAGCATTTTCACCACAAGTCTATTTTCTGTAAAGCAAACTTTGAACTTACTAAGCTTCTTCATTTTCATTATACGCCTCCCTCTTGCACAGCTCAGCTCTGTCCTTCCTCTCATTGCCTTCGCCCCCATCAGCCCCCAGGAGGCCATGGTACATCCCCTGGAGGATGCCCTTCCTGCACCCCAAACCAGCAAAGTCCTCACTTGGCCCAAACCAACCCATTACAGCTGATCATTACTTTCATAGCAAAAAAGCAGTTAGAGTGGCAAGGCATCACCTTTCTTTTTTCCCTTCCATCACGTAGAATCTGTTTGCTTTGGACCAGATAATATTCCCATTAAAGATCCAAATCCATGGAATCCCACTCTTTC
>NW_009650172.1:2957437-2998207 GCF_000708025.1 Charadrius vociferus | reverse complement strand
GGGGGTTTGCTGTCTCCCTCCCCCTGCCATTATCCTTTGGAGTTGCCTACGCACACGCTTCATCAGCGTTACTGGGAGAAAGCTCTGGCCCTGTCACATACTGGATCTGATGCACTTTGGTGGCCAGCCTCACATTGTCACTGAATTTTTTGGCTTATCATGATGAAGGACTGTTTGAGCCCTGTACGTGCAGCCCTGCTGCACGCAGGCAAAGCAAACTGTGGGTCTTCTCCCATGAACCAGCCAGAAACACTTAGCGCTGTCCCACTGTATAATTTAATATCCTTAATTCATTCCTTGTTGAAAGAAAAAAAAAAAAAATCACAACACCCAACACCACCATAAAACACAGCTAAAAAGCATTTTCAACACATCAAATACCACTGTTGTGAAAATCCAAGGAAGAGGCACTGGCAGAGGCAAGGAAGTTTCTGAAGCTACGCGAGGCAGACTCCTCCTGACACCTCCATCCGCCTTGACGAACGCGCCGTACCCTAACGCCCTGACACAAGCCTGCCATATAAGGTGCTGATATCTCTGCAAAGGCGAGACAAGCTTTAATGCTGCGACTAAAAGGATGAGAGAGCATTGCCTAAATCTGGCAGGCTCCTAAAGAGAGAGCGAGCTTTTTATCATAAACGTTTCTTAAGTTATTTGGGGAAAGAAACGCAAATCAGAAGAGAAGTTGCAGATAGAACAGCCCCTAAATTAATGTTTTTCCTTCTAATCTGCTTTCTGTGGTTTCTGATGGTGCTGTCTGTTGCAGTTTGCTCATGCTTTATAAAATACAGAAAAAAAAATGCAGACAAATCACAAGGCAATGATTATTACTGAATTACTGCCTTTCTTCACAAGCTAGCTGTACCAGGAATTGCCAAACAACCCCCAGACAAACATGCTTTCAACCCATTAAACAACTATAAAAACAATATACAATATACATTACAAAGGCATTTCTTGTGACTGAATCGCATTTTTCATCAAAATCTGTAAATGACACAGAGCCGACCTTTTGGTGGCTTCAGGTTATACGCATACTTATTCCCCAAAATGAAAAAGTTGGGAATTATTTGGTTGCAGCGTTCGCGCAGCCGGAGACGCGGCGCGGGATTTGCTTTGCCGGCAGAACCCATACCGAAGCAAAGTTTAGCCAGAAACCACCACCCAGCCTCAAACTGCTCCCATCCCTTCGCAAACATGCCACGACTTCCCATCCTCGACTTTTCATCCCGAAACAACAGTCTGAAAGCCAGAAAGCCTCTTTGCAGGAGCCCGAAAGAACAGCAAATGCCCCCGGCTGCCACGGGAAGGAGGAGGGCAGCTCTTACCTCTCCCTCGGTGGGCAGATGGACACCCGGAGGGGTGCTGGAGGCTGGGGGGGGAGATGCAGCGCGGCTTTCGGAGCGGCACAAGGCCTGGCCTCCGCTCACGAGCTGCCCCTGTCAGATTTTCCAACAGCAGAATCGCAGCCAAGTCCCTGCCCATGCCTGAAGAATTTCCTGAACAGCATTCCCCTTCTTTTTCTAACTGCTTTGAAACCGCACTGTCTGTACTTCAATAAGGCTTTGTCAAGCCAAGTTACAGCTACTGGGCTGGCTCCAGAGAGCAATTGAAAACACATGTGTTTTGCATTAAAAGCCCCCTTCTCCGCGCACGCATTCAGACACAGACACCCGCGGCTGCTCTCAGCCCCGCAGCCCGCGCGGCTTGCCTTCGCAGCCGCAAAGCTAGCCATTCCTGTTAAAAAGGATAAAAGGATTACGTTGGTGGGGATTTTCTTTGGGAAGAGGGGAAAAAAAAAAGGGGGTGGGAAGGAACCCGTTCCCGCAGATAACACCTTGCCCTGCCTCGTTACATTCTGCTACTATCAGCAGTCACGGGCACCCGGCTTAACAGACGGCTTTGCCAAACCCCAACACGGAAGGGAGCACAGGAATTAAAATCTCAGTTCACCACTACTCTCCTCTTACCCTTGCCTCTGTCTCCTCTAAAAATTGTGAGGGAAAAAAAGCATATTTTTAGCATCTCTAGACTCAGTTCACCACATCAGAACTGTGTCCTAATCTTGACACATACTCCTCTATCTGCTTATACTAAAAATAAAACAACTATTTTTGAGTACTTTCATCCCTCTCTGCTTTCCAGCTGTCCTAACCCGTAAAAATATTTTAAGCACCTTGCATCTCCTTTTAAAGAGCATTAACATTGCTCTGGTGTTGGCTTAAGGAAAAGCAATAGAAGATGTAATGTTATACCTTTAATCAGAATGGGTCCCAGTTCTTAATATCTGTGATCATTTCCAGACGGCACCATGGGTCAGGGCAGCGGAGGTGGGCTCTGCAGCTCGCCGTGCCCTGCGCCCGGCATGTGCCCGTGAAGCGGAGCCGGAGTAGATGTGGAAACGCACATGGATGTCCCCCGTATTCCACCACGGCTAAGTCCCACCAAAGATGAAACACAGCAGCAGAGTTGTCAAGGTAACAATATAGAAAAAGAGACAGTTTAAAGAGAGAGAGTTATATTTTTCCCTCTTAATGTTCCTTTTCAAAACCGTGCGCTCCACTTCTACCGGGTTATTCTGTTTTGTGATTTACAGAGGTGCGGCGTCCAGATGAAGTGTTTACAAGAGACAAATGCAGCAGGAGACTGGAAATAATTGAGAGCCTTATGTATGGTCTGATCCAGAGCTCACTGAAGGCAGTAGGAAGCCTGTTGCCTTCCATGGGCTGTGGATTAGGTCTGTAGAGAGGACTCATTTATTGCAGGAAGGTGAGATCTGCCTTTCACGCAGCAGCAATGAGATCTTATAAAACCCACGTGGGCTGTCCATATGGAAAGCCTGCAGCACTTCACAGACTCATGCAATAGTTGGAGTTGGAAGGGACCTTAAAAGATCATCTAGTTCCAACCCCCTGCCATGGGCAGGGACACCTCCCACCAGCCCAGGTTGCTCAAAGCCCCGTCCAACCTGGCCTTGAACACCTCCAGGCATGGAGCTTCCACAGCTTCCCCGGGCAACCTGTGCCAGCATCTCACCACCCTCAGAGTAAAGAGTTCCTTCCTAATATCTAATCTAAAGCTCCCCTCTTTCAGTTTAAAACTGTTATCCCTTGTCCCATCACTACACTCCATCCATTCAAGCTGTTTTGAGAGCTTCTGTTGTAACAATGTGTGGCTTTCACCTGCACCCTGACTTGCTACCAAAAATACCCTTTTCTTAGCTCCTGCAGGGAGCCACGCATCGGTCAGAAGTCCGGGCGATGCGCACAGGCCAGGCTCTGGCAACCTGGACCAGCCCCCCAACTGCACGGACTGCAGTGGGGATGGATGTGGAGTAAGATGCTATTTTGCAGAAGCCAATACGAAACCGCCCGGTCATTCTGCCTCAGTTTTCAAGGCTGTACGCCAAGCGAAAGGCACACACACATGCCGCACACTTACAACCACTGGTGATAGCACTTCAGATTTATTTGCGCAGCTTGTGAGGAGTCAATTTGTGCCAGAACAGAAACCACAGACTTTTGGATCGCAAATCAGGAGAGCTATCGATGCAGCTAGAAGAGAGTCTTCTTAACTGGCTACAACAGCAATGATAATACTCCTTGGGTTGGCAACCAGCAATGACTGAAACCAACGGCGCCTAAAAGCTTCAGAGTCTCTTAGTATAAATAAACCAAAACAGCAAAAATATGAACTGCAGATTCACATAATTAGATTTTCGGTTGTACACGACAATCGGGCATCTGCAGAGCTGTTTGCAAGATGATAGTAGTCCTTGCCTTCTGTCTTAAATTTCCCCACAGTCTTTAGTCAGCAAACCAGTTACGTATGGTGACAGGCAACATCTTCAGCAGGTCGACGTGTGTTTTGAGTTACACACATGCTTCAGTGCTTTGTGGTCCGGGACTTCTTATGGCAGCCTGGCTTTGGCATGACCAATAGTCAAATCATTCACCACATGGCAGTATTGTGCTTTGAAATTACTCAGTTCTTTACACAAATATGGTCAAACGCCGGTTTTCAAATTTTCTTGGTGTGTGGACCCCTAAATATTTGCCAAAGGTGGCGCATACCCCTGTAATAACTTCACAGAGAGAGATTTCTATGTACCCGACACAAAACTCTCTTTTTCTGTCATTTTTCACAGTTCCCTTGGGAATAGTCCACAGGCCTCCCATATGTCTGCGGACCACAGGCTGGAAACTACTGCTGGAGATAACTTAATCCCTTATTAAAAATGTAAATGATCTCTTCTGTTTATGTGCCATACTTTCTATCTTCAGAATATTCATGCAAGCTAGCAGCGTGCTGGCAGGTACAGACACGGGGAGGTGACAGCATTAATACTGCAGTTTTTTTCCATTGGCATAATTAGTAGGCCAAGTCTATAAATATTTACATTAAATCTGTCAGGCATCACACCAACTTCACTGATAACTTAAGGGTGTCTTACTGTAAACTGCATTAATGCCTAACTATTTTGTCATCAAGTAACACATAAAATGCTCCTTCAAGCTAAGCCACTTTGACTAGGTTGTTTTTATCTCTTTCTCATTTGGGTACGGGGTTTAAAGATGCTTCAAGCATCAAAACTGTGGCTCGGGGACTGTTCTATTTTTCTGTTATTGAGCTATCGTTTGTATTAGTGCCAGTGCTACCAAAAATATATGAACCTTGCAAGCGTAAAACTTAAGTTGATGTCGACATAACTGTCTGCGTAACTGCTATTATTTCTCAGTACTGGCAGGGTTATGAGGATTAAAAAAACCCACTAGAGCTCTTTGGGAAGATAAAAACAAATTAACCCCCCTCAAAGCTCCAATATCTTTGCAGCTGGAGATTGCAACGTGAAGGGACTTCCATTTTGTGCGGGAGATCCACTTCACCTGGATCCATGAACTTCTACACCAGAAAACACGAGACCTACAAAAGGTAGGAAGGAAAGTTCCTTCTCTACCATTTATACCTGTCCTGCATTTTGGCATCCAGCATTTTCTAGAAGCAGCTGAAAATTATTTAGTATTTACTGCTGACTTAGCAATATTCATAACTAATTCCGTTTAACTGATGATATCTATTTGCATACAAGAGGAAACTCGGGAATTTCACGCTGTGCAGATTTCCAGGGACTCGCTCAAACATTCCCAAAACCTTCCTAAGAAAATCAGGGAAAAACAAATAAGCAGAAAAGAGTCAGCACGTAAACGCAGGTGTGTGTGCACCTGGAGCGGAGTAAAAGTCGAAATGAAAATTTTAATATCTGAATGAGATAATTAAGCAATCCCTTGTTCGAGCTCTCCCTCCACATAACTCTTTTTTAATCAATTAAATCTTTTGCAATATCACAACAGAATAAAGATAATGTTCAAATATTTTTAAACTCTCGACTGAAATAAATCATCTGCCTAATTATTATTATTATTTTAAATTGCCCTCAGCCTTGGACTCTTGTAACAGATCTCTTGTGTACGTGTGTGTAAAGGGAGAAGCCAAGACTCATTTGAGCTCCATCTCCTTAAACACAGAATTACCATAGCCGATGGATTAGAAAGTTAACTATTTTGGGTCAGGAACAGCAAGTTGTGGGAAGGCAGCTATTGGCATTTCCGATGGATTTGCCCAGCCCTGAGCATCCGGACAGGATGGAGGGCAATGTAATGAGTAAGGGACAGGAGGAGGGGGTTCCCCAAATTTATTTAGCTAATGGCAGTAGCTGCAGGAGAGGAAGGATTCACCGGAGGGACAAACCCATCCCTCTGTGTGTGTGTAGGAAGCGAAGGTCTGATTTGATGGTCGGGTGCAAAATCCCATTTAAGTGCTGCAGCTGCGAATGAAGGAAGGCACACAGGTCATCAGGTAATCACAGGCAGGGCTGAGATGGGCTTGTTGGACAAGTGAAAAGGAAATGGGAGAAAATGAAAAAGCACTTGTGTGCGTGCGTGCGCGTTCAGCTGTAAGGAGCCTGTTGTGACTGTGTCTGGAGAGCAACCCCCGTGCCTGCAACCAGACCTGCAGCACCCACAGCTGCACCACTGCTCTGGTTTCTTCAGAGGAGATAAATATGGCTACATTTTAGTAAGAAGCTATAAATATAGGACTGGTTATGAAATGCAAGATCTTCTAGTTCTCGGAAACCAAAGACAGGAGCAGAGCTAACGTCGCTGTGGCCCTGCTGTCGTAGGCAGGCAGTCAAGGATGCTCTGAATTTCACCCAGATGAGAAACTCCAGTAACAACAGAGGTGACCCTGAAGTGGAGACCTTGCTTCACAAGACACTGAGTTATTTAGATCTTACTACTAAATCTTGCTCTTTCTATTCATCTGGAGTTAGCAAACAGTACTATAGCGTAAACGAACCAAGGGAAACACAACACAAAGTCACGGTTTCATAGTAATTTTACAGGTGAGGCGGGGAACAGGAGGTTAGGGCAGCAGGCGGTGTCGCTTGCACAAAGCTGAAAACACAATGCGAGGTCAGGTGAAGGGCTCAAGGAGGCGAAGGACTGAGCTTTCATGAGAGGCCAGACCCAGAGAGCTGCTGCTCAGGGTCCGGAGTTTAGAAACATCAGCATCTCTGCCACTGCTACGAGACAAGGATCAGAGTGGCAAAAAGCCATCACCAAAGGCAGAGATCTTCCACCGCACAGGCTCAGGAGAGCTGTAGAGAAGGGGAGGGCAGAGGATGGAAATTCAAGTGTCTGGTGTGGCAGAACCACAGCAGGCTCACGCCTAACGTTACACGGATTGCTGCGTAACACCTGCACTGAGAGCAACCTACACCTAACGGCTATTTTCTCCTTAGGCTCCAGGACCCGCAGACCCCCTGAGCCCATGTGCAGACCGCAGCGCGCCTAATCACAGAGCTCTGTGCCGCGTTCCTTTTTCCACAAAAGCAGCAGCAGTATTTACCCGTTGGCCAAAGAGCCACCGCCAGGACCTCATTCAGCCCGCTGCTTTGTAATTATTCTGATGATTTCAGCCATTTGCAGGCTCTTCTCAGAAATAATTTAAGGCCAGTAGAGCTTGTTAATAGGTAAAATGGAAAGTGTTCCTTTTCATTTCTCCGGCAACATTAATGTAATTATCCTGAATCATTCTCAAACTACGTGGGCTGTAATTTCAAGGCAATATTACCATTACAGAGCCCTGTTCTTCCAGCCAGCATGTGTCATACTCCCCATCCAGAAGTTATTTATCAATAATCGGAAAGGTCTTAATTTACAAACAATAGAGAGCCTCTTCATTCGCAGCATGACAAGGAAGAGCAGGATGGGTGTCACCACGCAAAGGTGTGCCACCTCCCTGGCTTCTACCCCTCTGGCACAAGAAATGCAAGAATGAAAAAAAAAAAAATAGCTGTGAAGATTAATTTCATACAGATATACGAGCAAATATTCAGCTGGCCAGGCCAATAATTGTTCTTCTATTAAAGTCTTAACCGTATCCAAATTTATTACTCTTATCTGAGCCGCCTCACCCTTCGTTCTTTCGGAAATCAGGTCCAAGGCACCAGCTGCTCTCGAGGCTGTGGTGAGATATATGCCCCAACGCAGACAAATCTTCACCTCAGCCTGCAATAGCCATCTTCTGGGGGGAAAGTTTCAGTTTCTCTGCCAGGTCTATTGCGGTGGGGATTTCTGGAGTATGGATGTGCCGATGCTGCTCCCATTGAATGCAGAGAGGGGTCGCTGGTCAGGCAGAGCTCTTCAGCGCTCCGTGCGTATCGCAGCCTTTCCCTCGGCACTCCTGGCTATTTTTATTCTGTCAAGAAAGAAGCTCTGCCCGTTCTTACACTTAGATATCCTATGACGTCACAAAGTTTACCACCACCCGATGCACCCAAATTTGTCTCTACAGAACAATTTCCGTAGGCAGCTTACCTGTATTTTTACAAAGCACTTAGCAGGACTATTGCAGAACGCTAACAAGGCAGACAGGCAGTCCGTGAGCAGCCCTGCACACACCGCCGTCTGTTTTAACGAGCTGTGGTGTGACATTCTGGCCACCAAGACTTTCCCATGATCGTGTGCGCCTCCCGAAAGGAGCAGCAGCGACCATCATACATAATACCTGATCCAAAGGAGAACTCGTGCTCTCCTCTTCCCATGACAACATTAGCCGCTCGCCATCAGGCTGAAACCTGATGTAAAACATCCACTCCAGAATCAGAAGCAAGGAGACAGCAGGTCTGGTAGTCAAAATGATGAGTAATCTTTGGCCAAATTTTGCAAATTCTTTCTCTCTGCTTATATTCTGCAAGAGGTGATAAGATACATACTGTTCATAAAGCAGCTCATGACAGTATGCAGACACTTGGAGATCTAGCAGAGTAAAGAATGATTATGCTTATATATAAACAAATGCACACATGAACATATACTCACATATTTTGAGTTTCAACAGAGAATGAGGGGGAAGGATAGAAAGCAAATTGATAGGAACATTAAGCTATACTAAGATTGTGTAGAATGTGTGAACCGGAGGGAAGGAAAAAAGATATAATGGCCCGAGAAATAAAAGCATGTTTGTATGTCAGTAATCACGCCTGACCTTTGCCAGAGAACTCAATACAGTAGAGGCATATCTGTGAGGATATTTACTCCAAGGCCCATGAAAAGGCCATTGTGCAAAAATTCCAGGCTCAGATTTATCTGCAGAGATCTACCCGGTGGCTTCTCAACCTCAGCATCTCTGCTTCATTATTGTCAGGATATCGCAAAGGGTAAAAACCCATTTAATTGGGAAATGCCTTTATCGCTGTAGCTATTACCTCTCAATTTCTGTGAGGATTCCTTGGGCTTTCCCACACCTAACCAGTTTCTTGGAGCCTGGGTCTGGGGTTTGTCCTGTGTGTTCAGCAGCAGCCGTATGGGCTGCAACGTCCAAGAAAGTTGATGAGACCATTTGCGCTTGGTCTTCTGTCCTCTTCCAAATATTTATCTAATTCAGCAGCTGGTAAGGCTTAGTCCTCAACGCAGTGTCAGAGAGGGCTGCTGCTGCTTCCAAATCCCTGGTTGAGCCAAAACACTCCCAACTAAGGATGAACGTAAAAATGTTTGGTCCCATAAGAGTATGGAAGAGAGAAACAAATGTCCTGTTCCTTCCTCTGCAGAGCTGAGAGTCAACACGCAACTCGGTTCTTGGCTCCATCTTTTTCTCCTATAACCTTATAAAGACAGTTGTGGATTACCTGTGAGCACAGTGACCCTACAGCTTGGCAGCAACAGGATCTTTTTTTCATTAGTAGGACACCGGGAAAATCTCCTCTCATTCGTATATTTCAGAATGAAATTTCATCACTGCTGTGATTAATGTTAACATCATTTCTGCCCTATATTCTCCATCCTTTCAGGCTAAAAATACCCTTTTGGATTTCCTGATGTTATCCAATGAGAATCACAAAGGGAGTGAGGCCAAGGAGAGAAAAAGAGGGAGAGAGAAGCTTTGTGTCTTGCACCCAGGCTTACTGTGTGGGCAAAGCAGCTGTCAGGAAGGTGAGACAGCTGTTCCCTTCTAAAATCTGAGGGACTTTACCGGCCCGCTTTTCTCCCAAAATGACAGACAAAGGTTTACGTAGATGCTTCTCAGAGAGTAGCACAGTTTTCATGCCGTCCCTCACTCACAGATATACTTACAATTACAGTTTAACACTATGAAATCACTATAACTGGTAATTAAAAAAAAAGCTTGATTTTGTCTTTTTTCCAAGTGCCCACGTGGCTTATTCTCCTCGTTCAGGCATGTCCTGCCTTCGCAGTCTCTGTGGGTGAGGAGCGTACTCGAGCTGGAGTGAACCTTCCCTCCACTAAGGCAGGAAATACGCAAAATGAAAAATTAAATCCCTTTCCTGCAAAACCCGTTTTCAAATGCATGGATGATCTAATAAAAGCTTAATGTTTTTGTAACCTCCCGCCTTACAGAAAATCAGCATGAGAGAAAACCAACGCAGAGCTTTTACTCCCAATTGTGTGTGAAAACACATATGTATATTTAAGTGGCGTGATATTTAAGTCAGAAGGAAGTACTGTTAGAGTGGGGTTAGGCGTGAGTTCTGCAGCAACAGCTCCTATCCGAGGAGGCCGGAGGTTAAGTGTTTCTCAACACGTTGCTCTACCAAGCGAGCATCTGCCCCCTTGCATGAAGCGGCACTGCCCCGCATCCGCGGTAGCGCTGCTCGGCAAAGCCGCCTCCTTCCACCCCTCCAGATATTTACCATCGTCGTAGAACACCGGGAACAACTTAGCACGGCGTTACACAAGTCTCTATCCCTACTGCCACACGGAGGTTAAACCAATCTCCCTGCAACGCAACGCAACGGCAAAGCCAGTGCATTTCTTTTAATCTCCATCACGCAGGCAGCAAGGCTTTAAAGGAGAGCGGTGGGGGAACGCCGGTGCTTGCGAGGGATGCTGCCGGCAGCGTGGTCTGGAACGGTCCCAGAGTTTTATGGGTTTATCATCCCGACACATAAACTTTCTCCCAGCAGGGCTCCTTTTCACTTACCTGTTTTTATTATTCTACAGCTGGAACTCCATGGCAAATCTCTCAAAGGTTAACAGGCTTGTCCAGAAAGCACAAAAAACCAGCCCGGCTACAGTCTATGAATTTTAATGCTCTACATTACAACAATGTGCTATTTTTACACCGGATAGCAGTCCACACTCAGCACTATTTCGGTAACTGTGTAAGATATGACAGAGGCCAAGGAAAGGTGCAATAACAGTTGTAAGACAACCCGCCTGCAAATAATAATAGAAGACCACCGTAAAGATGGAAGAGGAGAGAGAGGGGAAATAACAAACCAGGGAGATTCAGCGCAACTCCAGCAAGGGCACCTCCATCTGCCAGCCTTGGAAACCCAGTAAGTGTTGTTGTGCTACAGCAGGTCGGCACGCGTTTCAGACAGATGGTGATCCCCATGTGAAATTAGTCAATCTTTCTTTGATAGGTTTCAGAGAGCCCCGCTGCTGTCTTCCTAAGAGAAATGACACCTTTATGCTGAAAGTTACAGGTTGTTGCAGGCAAAAGGACAGAAATACACCCACACACTTTCCTGGTCCGCTGTACGCTCAAGCTGTCTGTGTATTTTGCAACAAGGAATGCTTGCAGGCACTGAGACATCTCTCAGGCACGTGCTCTCTAAATCAACACGGTTTAGAAGCTATTTAAAAAAAAAAAAAAGCTGGCTACCAGAATCCGTGTTGCATTTCTTCACCCACTGCAATGCAGCGAACAACAAATCTTTAAGCAATGCTTAAGCCCCACACCTCCCAGTAAAGGATTTCTAAGAGCCTTATGACGAGAGATTGTCACTGGGCCAAAATCAGGTCCCATCAGTTCTTTGGCTGTGCAGTGAGTGAACCCTGAACTCCCTTCAGCACTGGAGCAAAGGCATTTGCCGCCCCAGTCGTACAGAGGTTGAGTAACACTTGACTCCTGCCAAGGAGCAGATGACCGCATGGGCCTGGGCAGTATCGGCGCGGCTCTGGCTGGGGTCCGCGGTTGCACGGCGCTGCTGACGGTGTCGCCGGGGGCTCCCGGCTCCGTGGGGGCACCCAGCAGCCCCCGTGCAAGCAAAGCACTTCAGCACAACTCGTGTTTTAGGCACTTTCTGTAAAAGATGCTTACACGAGCATTTGACATAATTCAACTTACATGCAAGTCTATTCACAGATAACTGGAGCAACCCATGAATAAAACACTTCACGAAACACCTGCTGCAGTGACTTCTTCAAAGGAGCACCAGAGGCCCATCAGCCTTATGCTTTCTCCATGTTTTTCATCTACTTGAAAAACTAAGCCAGGGTGCGCATTTGCACTCCTCCCAACCTTAAAGCTGTGAGAGTAAGGGCCAAACTCTCTAGCTGGAGGATGCAGCACCCTCTACAGAAGGGGAGCAGAGACATTCAGTCCAGGCACGAAGGCTGGGACCATGCCTGGAGACTAAGGGCTGGCAGGTCTGCACCACGATAACATGTCTTACACCAGGGCCCAGAGAGTTTAGCCTAATTTATTTGCATTTCTTTATAAAGACAAACCCAAGGATTCCTTAAATATAAAATTTGTCACAATTACGTGCTGGCATTTCTTTATAATTATCTTAAATACTTCACTCGCAAGAAAATGTGGTTGAAGACGCAAGAAAATTATGCCGATCATTTGCTCATAATTAGATAGATTCAATAAAACCTGGTGCTTAGCATGTTTTGCATCTGTATACTCTTTATACAAATTAATCTCAAAGATATCTCTGTCATTTTTTAGTCCTTTGCTATCAAGCACATCTGATCTGGCAAGGATGGTCTTCATAAACAGATACCTCTTGAGGAATATTTACCATCATTGCTTTGCCCACAAAACAGTTCCCTAGCACTCCATTTTTCCCTCCTGCTACTGTTATGCAAAGCTTGGAGAATTATGGGCTTTGGCTTGTTCTGAGAAGAAACTGACTATGGAACTGGTGATTTTTGTTGGAAGCCTGCTTATTTATGAAGAAAATAAGAAGTCTTGTTTCTATGGTGGGAAGAATGTGGGGGGAAAAAAGTAGCAATCTTGTGGCTCACTGCTCCAAAAGTCTTTTAACCAGAATTTAACCAAAATGTTATCTCAAAATGTTAGCTGCTTCTTGAAGCTAAAAGCAAGGATGAATATGTACATCTCAGCACAAAAGGCATCTTGCCCAGGGAGCATTGGTGAAGCTAAAGATACTGGTAGACTCGTAAACTCCATTGCCGTAGTCCACCTGTGGATGAAACATCCATCTCCTGGTCCAGATAGAGAAAATCCCTAAGAGATGATAAACAAATGCCCGTTCTCTTATGCAAAATGGTCCTTGTGTCATGGAAGTCCTGTTAATTTTTCTGGGAGTGCCCAAAATTAGCTAAAAATGCTTATGTGTACTAAAAAAGATAAAAGATATTTATGGAGCTAATTTCTGCTGTCTCTCCAGAGCAGTCCAGTATGTCTTCCACCCCATATATAAGCACCTCTATTTAC
The DNA here is from genome assembly GCF_000708025.1 of Charadrius vociferus. NCBI lineage: Eukaryota > Metazoa > Chordata > Aves > Charadriiformes > Charadriidae > Charadrius > Charadrius vociferus. Next base: position 2,985,211 of record NW_009650172.1, on the reverse strand, counting down.
TACTGTGAGTATCTGATCTTCTTTTCTCTCTGCGTGAGAAATTTTTCTTCTTCCTTCAGAGTTCTGTCCCCATTTCTAAGCCTGAAGAATGTGAAATAAATATGGTACTGCATATAAACAATGCACAACATAACAGAGCTTCTAAATCAGAGTCAGCTGAAGATATCAAGTTTGTTTTCTTTCTCAGTGATTGATGCCCTCTAGAAGAAATAATAATTATAAGGCATAAGGAGGAGGAAAAAAGGCATGTTGAATGATATAAGCATTTAGTCAACACATAACTGAAACACCGAGGAAAAAAAAAATGCTTTAAAACTGCTTAGCCTGAGCAAGACAGCATTATTATCTGTAAAATGGATGAAAAATAAAACCCCTCCAATAAGAAATGGACTTAAGAAATCTGTTATACACTAATGCCATCTACCAGACATCAGTGGAAGTGGCAGAAAAGAAGTCAAATGAAACAGCGAATACAACAACGATCAAGTAAGAATTTGTGCACATCCTCAAGTCTTTTTTGTTTAGCAAGTACCAAATTAAAAATCTTGTTCTGTCTTTCCTTTTTTCTCCGAGCAAGGCTTTCAGGGCATCTGTGAATGCAAATATTTATCACTTTTTCTAATTGGCAAGGTTGCGGAAAAAACTTTTCAATTCCCCTTCCAACACAACTTTGAGGCACAACTTGTATTTACATGACTTTGAACTATCATTATTCTTCTCCTGCAAGCTGCCACTCTCTTATGCAAGGGAAAAAAAATGACTTTGTGTCAAATTCCACATTGTCTCAGGGCCTCTTCAATCTGCCTTGACTATCTTGATCAGTAAGTCCAAGCTCAGTGAGCTTTTCAAGTGGCTACGCTGCCAACTTAATCGCAGCCCTTCTCTGTAGATGGAGACCAGTTTCCAAGGATTGCCTGATAACTGTAAAAGGGCTCCTGCTTCTCTTCTTGTCCCAAGTGGCCCCACATTTATAGCCAACTCCCAAATACCCCAAGGACTTCTGCCAAACCATAACACCGCGGTCACTCTTCCAGGAAAAGATTTCTACCACCAGTGAAGATGAGCTTCTTGAGTTGTGTCCTCCTAGAGCTCTTCCTCCCTTCTGTCTTCTCAGCCGTGCCTTTTGCGCTAGGACAGAAACCTGAAACAAATGAACCCCAAAGGCAGCATCACTTTCAAGAGTGTTTCTGTGTTCTTTTAGAGAACCAAGAACATCTGTGTATTCTCATCTTTTGGAGATTGCAGAAAACTTTTACCGAATCCTGACACATCAAGACACCTGACTTGCATGGCCAGTGATGCTTCTCTCTCTCTGCCCTTCCCCTGGCAGTTCACCCTTGGTCGCAAGCACAAGGCAGTCACACTCTGCCTTAGTCTTGCAATTACCAAGACTGTTGCAGCTGGACCACTCCTTTGGCAAACCCTTCTATAACTGCTGATCCAACCCTCGCTTCATGTCTACCTTCAGATCATTCCTTAACTCCTTCTAGGAAATTTCTAGGTGTGGTCAGGATTCTTTCCTGCAATCACCAGCTCTTGTCTCAAGGCTCATTTTCTTTTGCAAAGTTTACAGCCTCTTGGAAAACTATTCTAAATCTACTTGTGAATGCTCCAGCTCATGTTTTGAGGCTTGCTTTGTGTAGGTTTTTACAGATTCTCAAACATGTGCCCTTCATATGGGAACAGAAAACTACGAAATCAGCGTGACTTCACATACAGGAAATTCTACTTGTGCTGGAACCTGGGCATGACAAAGGTGAAAATACATTAAAAAAATGTAGGTATGATTTTGCAGCAGAAGTGGGTAAGCAGCACAGGACCCTAAAACTTGCGTAACTGAAACAAGAAACAGTGTCCATGACCCTGTCTTTTGCCTACATACTTTTCAAAACCCAAAGCTAGGTTATTTTCTGGTATCCTTCAACTTTCCTTTTGGACATCCACCAGAAATAAATAGCAGATGCCTGTTCAGTCTCAAGACAGTAAGAAATAGATGCAGCTACAAACCCTGCCACTGTTGTGCCATGGACATGACCTCCATCTGCTGATGCAGACACATGTATACGCAGAAAGCAGGAGAAGGGAAAAGCAATATCTGAAACCTGCAGAGCACGACATGGACCTGAACCGTTTTGAGAGACCACAGAACACTTCCGTTTCAAAAGGAACATCATCTATGTGCCTGTTATTTCAGGCACAACCTCATTTCATCCAGTACACAAACTCAGCCCAAACTAACAAAATATGGTAGACATTTAGTCCCTAGTATTTCTTTAGGAAAATCTTCCAGAAACTCTGACAGTTAGAAAGAATCTAATTTTCTGCATTAAAATATTTAGATCAATGACAACTCTTTGCATCAACTTTACTCCCCACCCCCAAAAAAATATTTTAAAAAAAATGCTTTAAGGAAGTATTCCAGAAGAATTTATGCACACCAACTAACAAAAGCACTATCCAGAAATTCTGCCAGTGTTTGTCTCTTTCTGATCTTCCAGAAGGACAGAAATGAGCTATTTAGCCGCCACACTTAGTCTGTCTCTACACTGGAAAGGTTCAATGATGAAGCTGTAGTGAATAGCCACTGATTAAGAAATTGCAGCAGGGCTGGGAGTTGCTGTTGATTCAAGGTGAGAGGAATCACACTGAGCTGGAGTTAGCTGGCAATGCACAAAGAGGAATTTCCATGTTGTCAAAAATCTTCTGCTGTGTCTGATTCTGGCATTATTTCCTACTGGCTTGTTAAGAAAAAACGAGCCCTCATCACACTTGTCTGGTGCCTCCTTTGCTCCTTGGATGAATATTCTGCAAGTGCAAATAAAACGTTCAACAGCAGCAATTTATTTTCTGTCTCTCACAAAAGCGATCGCAGGCAGCCGGGCTTCTGTATCGGGAGCTGGAAGCAAGCGCGTTACAGCAAACCTCCCTGCCAGGGCTGAGTTCCCCTCCTTCGTCCGTCCTTTGCTGTCTGTGAGATAACAGCCATAAGGCACCACAAGGGCCACGTTAATATGGCACTGGTTCTCTGTATTTTGGCTCATCTCTAGTGCTGTAAGCGACTGCACGGCACCAGCAAGATGTAGCCACTCATGCAATGTAGTCATGAAGATCCAAACCCACGTTCCTGAACTGCAAAGAGAGGATGCGCAGGCAGTCCCAAACCGGGCGGAGAATCAATATTAGGGAGGAATATCTCATTATTATTGCAATATAAGTCTAGGGTTTAAATAGCCCAAGTCAGAAAAGCTGAGACAAAGCTTCTATTTCCTATCTGTTTGGCTTTTAAGCTTCCAGCTCCCCTGAGTAACAGTTATGCCTGAGACTCTAAACTTTTTTCTTTCCCTGCCTCCAAAACTGCAAACACACGGTGCAACCATGCTTAAGCCTGTTGGCTCTCCTCTCCCTTACGGAACAATATTGACTGCCTGTCTTTTCTTTCCCAGGACGCTGGCAGCACACGGGTTAACGAGACAATTATTTGAAGGAAAGACATTTCCAATAAATCAGCAGATAGCAAAAAGGAAAAAGCACTAGAGTAATTTTTTTTTGCTCACAATTTCATTACGCTCTTGGCTGTGAGCCATTATAAGGTAAATCACCCAAGTCATGTTGCACAGACATTGCTAAAAGGACTGTTATTTAAATCACTTGGTAAGCTACACTCCTTGTTTTGAATGGGGAACCCTGCTCGTTTTGTATGGCACTTTATGCCCATTTAAAAGTTTTGAAGACGAGAGCCGCAGTCAAAGCTAGAGCTGTAATGTGGCTGCAAGCAGCACGTCATGGCACTGCCCTCAGCGTTGTCCCCGTAGCTCACAGTCCCCTTTCCCTCCTGCTCCAGACCTGACAGCAGCATCCCAGCAAACGGACACCCTCCCCCTCTTCTCTTCCCTTTTGGCAACAAACCTTGGAGTTAGGCTGTCCACAGAAGGGACAATTACTCACACTGCCTTTACCTGGGCAAGCTGGCTGAGCTGGTGACGCTCACTAATCCGCTCCCCAAGTTTTCACATCCATCAGCCTCTGGTATTCTCTCACCAGTCGCTGGCTCACGGCCCCTCGGCAAACATGGAAAACTGCAAAAAGGTCCTGCTTTCACCACTGAGAAAACTTTTCTGGGATGAAACTCCCAGAGCAAGGGAATAGTGACTGCTAGCAAAAAGATTAGAGTTTTGATAGTCCTTTCATTCTCTTTCTCCCCCAACGCCACCAGTGTGATCAAGAGGAGAAAGAGCAAGAACAGCAATGCAACGGCAGAATACCGCGTACAAAGAAGATGGGGGATGAAGAAAAGGCAAGTATCATTGTGCTGCTGGTGGCCTTGAAAGCACCAACTTGACTCTGCACAAAACGTCTCCCAGCAATTTTTAGTGGCTTCTAACTTCGCACAGTGTCATTAACGTTCAATATTTTTCTTTTTACAGCTCACAGCTTTCAACTTAATGTGTTCATTGTTCCTTTATTTTTCCCCCTGCAGAAGTCACTGAAAGTGCCTTTACCTTCATGATTTGGAGTCTCGCACAATTTACTGAAATACTGAGCATCAGTTATAAAAACCACACATAAAAGCCAAATGCACTATAAGAATCTTGAGTTAACACAATAAAAGCATCCTCATATGCACTCCAGCGGACAGGGATCCCAATTAATGCCTTACACAAAAACACAAGCTCTTCATGGTTAACCCTCAGATTTGGAGTGAGAACCCAGCGTTTGCTGAAAGTCACCGCAGCACAGTTTAGATATTTCATTTCTGACCGCTCAAAACAGGGTGAAGGCTACTCACTTCCCCCCTCCGTCTGTCCCCTGACCTCTCCTTGGGCTAGGTTCTGCACAGCAAGCAGCTGCTGCAGGAGACGGAGACTCCTCACCAGTTTCTAAACTAGTTGACAGACATTTCCAGCTGCTTTTTCAATGCACGTTCCACTGCCAATCAAAATTACAGGGTATAATTAAGCAGGCAACAGCTAAGCAATGTCTGTCTTCTACCCAAGAACCCAATGAACAGATTAATTTACCAGTGAAATAGAGTAAGATGAGTTCCTCTAAAAAAAAACCCAGGCAGAAGCAAGGCACCATCATCTTTTTTTTTCTGCCTAGGCGCAGGTTAAATATTGTAGTTTTCTGCAACGCAGAGTTTCAACAGTTGCCAAGAACTCAAAGCTTTCTGTATTATCCCATATTAATATCGGTGATCTCAGTTCAACCTGCAAATTCAACTCATGACGACTTACAATGTGTCATTCAGCCCCGTAACCGGGATAAGAATATCTTCTACCAGGCAAGCTCCAGTTCGGTGTCCCACAAAAGTGGCATTTGCTACCCTGCACTGGGAACCTGCCAGTGCTGGTCATGCCGGACATGGAGCTGAGCCCCATCCCACTACCCAGCGCCAGCTCCCGGCGCCAAGAAACAGAATTGCCCCAAGGAAATGTCCCAGAAAGATTCAATCAGCCTATAGAATCACAGAATCATAGAACAGTTTGGGTTGGAAGGGACCTCTAAAGGCCATCTACTCCAACCCCCTGCCATGAGCAGGGACATCTTCCACTAGATCAGGTTGCTCAGAGCCCCGCCTCCAACCTGACCTTGAGTGTTTCCAGGGATGAGGCATCTACCACCTCTCTGGGCAACTTCTGCCAGTGTTTCACCACCCTCACTGTAAAAAATTTCTTCCTTGTATCTAGTCTGAAAGCTGGGAGCTTCAGGTCCCTCTTTTCTCTTGGTGCCCTCTTTTCAGTGTGCACCTTCACGCAGACCTGCAGAAGCATCTTGGGGACTGCAGATCTCACCAAGGCACCCACCACGCTGCCTTACAGCTATTCGAAAATGGCATCGGATATCAGGAGGACAATGATGGAGATGACACACAAATCATTGTAGGAACGACAGAACCTACCCCAAGCTGTTGTAGGCTCCTGAGACCTTCTAAATACCTTGCTCTACCTGACATTTCTGTGTGCAATACCTGGTATCTTCACTTTGCATCCTTGAACTTTAATTAGTTTAACAACTTGCAGGGGACTTTTAAAATAATATTTTATTTAATCGACAGTTTTTTCATTGTAATGTTTGGTTGCAGCAAGAGATCCCGCTCAGATAATGAAAAGTATTGGAGCAGGTGAAAACTTAATTAAAACACGTAAAAATTAATTATACTGCTCATCATCGATTTTGTCTGAAAAAGCTGATATCGCGAATAGGAAATCAAAAGCAAGGAGGTCATGTAGGGAATCACTGATGTGAAAGTGATATATTACAGAAAACAATACGTTCATGCTGAGAGGAACCATTCACTCCAGGTCCATGATCCAGTGCTGAGCTGAATTCCATCCCACATCGCAAAATTGCCAATCAAGCATCAATAAAGAAGCTGATTAAGATGAAGCCAGAAGAACAGAGTACATATAATACAACTATTATGTAGACGATTGTATGTGAGATTAGAATCGAGCGATTAATAAAGTCAGCCTTTTCAGGATCTTTTTTCTGCCTCTGTACCACAAAACGAGTTTAGCAGTGCAACCATGAAATGTCATTCTTCAGGCTCCCCAAAAATGTCCCAGATAGGTGCCTGGGATAGGACCACGCCACTTGGTGTTGTAAATGGGGAGTGTAACACTCATTAATGGCCACAACTAAACAGGACCGTGCTCCCGCCTCATTCAGTCCCCAGTGTTAGGGTGGCAAGGGGAGCAGCGGGACGGTCTAACCCTTTCGGCTTTACCCTGGAAAAAATTGCGTACTGTCCTCTAACTTCAACAATAATTCTCTCCCCCTCCTGTCAGTTGCTGAGCTTGTTTATAAAGCATAATTGTATCTTAATTCAACTTGGAATCAGTAGAAGCAGTTAATATATCCTTTTAATAAATACCACAGTACAGAAAGACCAACCTGGCAGCAGCATAAATTTTATCCAGAGCTCTACCACAGACTGCTTCGGGCAAGTCACGTAACTTCTCCCAGCCTAAAGTACGGAATGGAGGAAATACTCTTTTACCAAACTCAGCAGAAAGATTATCCAATACTATCTAATATTTATAAAGCACTTTCAGATCCCTGAGTAAAGACCATAGAAAGTAGAGAATTACTGACCCAGATAAGGGTTAAGAGCAAAATCTTTTTCCCAGTGACAGATCTCGAATGACCTTGTAATGTTAGGATTTATTTTCAATGCAAAGGAAGATCTGTCAGGTCTAGGAGCCATGTTTTGCTATAACTGTGGATGACTTGCTATCAACACGAAAACAAGTTTAGTCACTGATCCAAATGTCAAGAGCTGCCAAATCAGTGCTTTGATGAAATGTCAGGAATACTAACGTGGTTTCAGGTCTGCACTGATTTAACATTGCGCAGCCAAAATGGAATCTGGTCACACTGTTGTTTTCCCCAGGAAAATAACAAGGAACTAGCAATATATACATTATATACACTTCTTCACTTTCTTTGAAGTGAAGCTGAACAAGCTAAAAAAAGACCTTAACCCATAAATATTTCCACTTCTGTATTTTAAAGGAGTCTGATCTCCCCATGCTGCAATACCAGGAGTACAAATACCCCATTTAATGAGACAACTGAAGTATTCAGGGATTTTTTTTTTCCATACCTGCCGCTACGCCTTGCACAGGCAGATACCCTGCAAAGGGAGTCTTCCAGACATAAAGTTGCTCACAGGAATCAAAACACAGTATTTTATACAACTGAATGTTGAAAGGACAGAAAGCACAGAGCAAGAACATTCAAACAATATGATTCTATGTTTTAAGTCTATTTTCTTAGCCAGAAAAAAAAAAAAAAATCTGTTATTTAAATGGTGAAAAGAATTCCAAAGGGATGTCTCTTTTGGTTAAAGTAACCAGATGTTTCCAAAGGAAATATTTAAAATACACACTCACATTGTTGTCAGTAAAAATCTGTAGAAAAAGGAAGGTAATCAACCCCTTGTCACAGCAAGAAAAGTGCTGAAGTATTTCAGTGCTGGCAGAAACTGTAGATGTCTAACGTGGTGGGGAACTGTAAGAAACTCTGCCCCAGCAACTAAACACAATCCTACAAAAACAGGGGTAAGAACAATTTGCCCTATTCTCAATTCCACACTTCATGCTCTTGCTCCTCTCACTGACCACACAGAAAGCATCCCTGAACAGAAACTAAAACATCTCCTCTTCGAAGACAGAAGCGTGCTGCACGATCCCCTTCCGCACCCAGCGAGGGGCAGGGAGAAACCCACAGAGGTGGGTGTCCGCAGGAGCAGGGTGCTCCCCCCGTCCCCCCCGAACCGCCGAGTGGTTTGCGGCTGAGCCGCAGGGATGACATTTCACATGGGAAGCGTGTTGGTAAAAGCCGGCTGCGCTGCTGCAGAAATACACCTCTCACAACTGACACTACGCCCCAAAGGCTCCAGATGATACCCTGCAATAATCTATACGCGTTATCCCGTACTGACACATACAGGAGTGTTTCTAACACAAAGGAGCCTTTATGTGCAAAGTGTAATTTTGGTCTCGCGTTTCGGCACATACTTTAAGCTAATTATCTATCCAGTGCTGCACGCTGAGGAAGTCATACCCTGGAACTTGAAAATCCAAATAACACCCCATTGCCAACACAGCAATGATTCATTTCGTAATTCAACCTGGACAGCACTTCCACAGGAGGGAATATAAAAGTATCTCCTGCCAGGAAAGCACTGCCAGGTCTTTTATAAATACTACAGAAGTTTCCCAAGCAGGTGGCCCATCAAACTCAAATAATTGATCCATGTCAGTTAGACCTGGAAGCTCGATAGTACAGCACATCATTACAGCAGTCAACAGAAGAAGAAAGTCCTTGTGGTTTCCCCTGCAGCAAGCAGTTGAAAGGAAACAGAAATGCTCTGCTCTCTGTTCAGCTTTGCACATACTTCCCCTGAAGTCTTTTAGGGGAACGGCAAATACCCCTGCAACAGGACCCTCCTCTAACACTCGCCCACTTGTCTGAAAAATAGGAGCTTTATAATATCCTTTGTTTCTTTATTGGAAACAGTACGAAGTGGATAAAAAAGATTATCTTTGGTAGGTTCAAGCAGTGCTGTAAAATGGCCCATTTCCTGATGTCATGCCCAGTTTTAAAGGGTGACTTTCCTCATGGCCGACAATGGCACGCTTCTTTGGTGGCACTACTGTGACGGCTGTGACAGTGGCGGTGGTGATGAAGGGCACCGATTCATCATCACAGGTCGATTTAGCAGTTGCAGCTGAAATCACTACTGCCTCACACCCACCTGCCGGAAGGGATGGACGTGCCGGTGGGGACATCTTGGTGAATGGGGTCACCACTGTTCACAGCCTGACTCCTCCATGCCAAGGGAAATGCTCCCTGTTATGGTGGTCCTCCCCAGTCACGCATGGACATGACTCCAGATCTCCTCTATCACGGCACTTTCTCGGGTCAACCACAGCCTAATTAAGTTGGTTGTAATTTTTGCTTAAGCATCCAAGCCTTGAATTTCTAGCGCTATGGCTTCCAATGAACAAGCAACGTCACTCGCTAACTATGCATTAGGACTTACAAAAGATCAAAGTGATATCTCAATCATTGCAAGCATAGAAGAAAGCTTGATCAGCCGCAATCACTTAATGAATTATTTATTGAGTTTGCCCAGGAAAGTCAGAGGAAATACAGCTATTAAAGCAGTAGCCCATAACCTGTTCTTTGCCTGTAAGGTCTTCCAGTGCTACCCACAGCCATGGGAAACTGGGAAGTTTCCACCAAAACAGTAAGAAGGGCAAAGACTGACACTGCCTATGGTGTGTTGCTCCTTCAGTATCATGCTTGTGGCCCATGAACGACTGCAGACCGCTCCATTAAAGAGAATTCACTATAAGCTATCATCTACAAATCGTATTTCTTTTCTTATATTAAGCATCTCTGTTCTTAGGTTTTTTTCCACTCATTTTGAAACTTCATCAGTGACTATCACAGAACACAGAATGGTCAGGGTTGGAAGGGACCTCTGGAAATCATCTAGTCCAAACCCCCTGCCAGAGCAGGGTCACCTACAACAGGTGGCACAGGACGGCGTCCAGGCGGGTTTTGAATGTATCCAGAGTCGGAGACTCCACCACCCCTATGGGCAGCCTGTGCCAGTGCTCTGCCACCCTCAAAGAAGTTCCTCCTCATGTTTAGGTGGAAATTCCTATGTTCAAGTTTGTGCCTGTTACCCATTGTCCTATCACTGCGCACCACTGAAAAAAGACTGGTCCCATCCCCCTGGCACCCTCCCTTTAAGTATTCATAAGCATTGATAAGATCCCCCCTCAGTCCTCTCTTCAACTTATAATATAACACTTATAATATAACACTTTCACAGACATTTATGGAAGTTGTTCCAAACCACCACAAACGGTGCAGCGAGCTAGCCAGGGCGGATGCTGCTCGCCAGGCAGGAGGAGGAAGGGTAGAGAGACTTCTCCCTGCCAAATTTTGTGCCACTAAATACATGCTGGGGTATGTATTGCCTGAGATATCTAGCAATATGTAGCATTGCCTGAAATATCTAGCTGAAAATTAGCTCCACATGTCCTGAAGTTAGCCTGGGGACTGCAGTGTGAACAAGCCCTGTGGCCCCCGTAGAGATCCTTCACTGCCCCCAGCCAGATCCCTGCTGACAGGCACAGAATTTAGGCACTCCTGAAAGCAAAGAGCCAAAGAACCCTCTCTTCCCATCTCCTCATTCTCTCCACACCCAAGGAGTCAGAGTGCAGTCCCACAACATGGCAGGGAAACGTGGAACTCCGCCACAGACCTTTGAAAAACCTTTGGGTGTTACTGGCTTCGTTCCTAAGACCCTGCAGGCCACCTCCAACGTGACTGGATCCTGCAAACAATGGGACCTTTTCCAAGTGAGAAAGATGCTAAAGACAACTTGCACACTGGACCACGGCTATAAACAACTTTGGGAGCTTTATTGATTTGACTTTGGGTTTTTTTCCTTCCCACCAAATTTTAGGCAGTAAAGCACTTGCGATGGTGAGCTCAGACCCAACTTACCAGTGCTTCCACCAGTCCACCCCAGGGTAGCCCTCAGCACAAGTGAGGCAGAGCTCAGGTGGGCTACATCACTCCCCGGAACGCCCTGGGCTCTCTGGCACCTCAAGGGGAATTTTGGGTGCCTGTGCTCCCACCTAAACCCTCCAGCAAGATATATAACATTAGATGAAATGACATCAAGCCTTTCTTTTTCAGTTTCAACCTCCATAAAGTAGGTATAATAATACTTACTTACTTTCAAAGAGAATTGTAAGGCTTAATTAGATAATTAACATGAAAGTGCCTTTAAAAAGGCTATGTACACACAAAGCACTACTGTATTATTAGTGTAGGCAGGCATGGGGAGCTCTTAGAGATTTTCTAGCAGGTTATTTGTTATTCTGGAAGAAGTCTTTAGCTGCATACAGCAGTAGTATAATTATTATCATCATCAGATTCACTTCCTGAAGTTATTTATGAAACACTGTATGAAAAAAAAAAAAAAAGCATCAAGTTAAGTAGCACTGAGCTGAGTTTCTGTTTTGTTGCATATGCTGATTAGGAATGCTGTTAAAATGTTGCTTTGCTGTAGTGAAAATGCTGGTGCCAGAAATTGAGTTATATGTTTGTTACTAGAATCATCATTATTTAGATGAAAGTGGTAGGTATCAGTGATTTCCATGCCTTTTTGTTTTTATTTGCATTTCTTCACAATGGGATTTTTTTCTGGAGTCTACCGGAATATTACAAGAACATGCAGAAACTTATGAACTTGAATTGCACTGTTGCACAGCTGATTTTGACTGTACTGCACATCCAAGAGTTTCTCTCTTCTGTACATTGCATAAATAGGGTACATATAAAAAAACTCGCTGAATTATGACCACGACCAGGGAAAGCAGGGATTTCCATCAGGCAATAACTATGCTATTCTACCTCCATTAAAAGATATAAATTACAAGTACAGCTCAATGGTAGTACTTGGTATGGGAATAAGCAGGCCAAATTTACTTACTTAAGTCATAGAAATACTTCTGTAGTCCATAAAATTTCCCTCACGAGCCACACGAGGAGGATTTCACCCTACAACTCTATTTCTCTGGTTCTTTTTCAATGTCATGGTAAACTATACTGTGATCAAGTTCACATGAGTTCCATACATCTGCCCTCATCAAATTTCTCTTGACTGACCCCCCTATGAAGTAAAATCAGATATAGTCTTATTGGAGATATGCCGGCACAGTTCAGGACTTGGCCTTGAAACAATGCATCAACTATGTTCTACAGAAGTTTAAGGACAGGCAGACTGTTGGACCCGGCAAGGCTGCTCTTCAGTATCTAAGAATCAGGTGAAACCAAGATGCTTTTCCATTTAAAAAAAATTCTCTAAAGAGTATTTTGTACTGTCTGTACTGTTATGGCATAAAGAATGAAGAGGTCAATTCTCCCCATCAGCGTACAGAGGCTTTCATGTTTACTTCCTATCAGCAAGAACAAGAATTAGCTGAACAATTTCTTTTCAGAGTGATGGAATAATAAAATTGCCAGAAACGGCATTCACCACCTTACAGCTTCTAATAGTCCGTATCAGTATTTTTTATTTTGAAGAAATCAATAAAGCAACATACTCCCCAAAGAGAAAATATCTATAAATCTCATTTTCAATAATAAATTTAATTTTTAAATCTGTTCATTTTGATCAGTCTCCATGACTCTGGTACAAAACTGGGCAGAAAATGTGTTTCCACCTAACTCTAATTGAGTAGAAAACCTTCCATAAAAGAACAGGAAAGAAATCTAAACAACATCAAATATTTATATCATGGGAAAACATCGAGAGTTCTCTTTTGCGGCTTGCACTGTATATATTTTACATGTAAATTAAGCTGAGTGGTTCCTCTTCATAGTTTCAAGGTGCTGCTAATGCTTCATAGATTTTTCAGGCAGACAAATATTGGTGAAAAGAGTTTTATAACCTTCATACCGAAGATTTACGACTATACGTGGACTAGCAGTCTAATGCACTGACATGCGGCCTTGGCTCAGTCTCATTATAGAGTAATTTGTACCCCTTGTTTAATTGCTGTTGTTTGAATGTAAATCATCCTCTCCTTTCATGCAGCTCTGACACATTTGATGCCGGAGTGGGACATAGATCTGCCGGAGTTTGCACGGCTTACGCTGAAACTCTGGTTAACTGACACTACAACTGTTGCAGCTTTGGAAGAAAGTTCGAACCCCCCTGTTCTGCTCTCTTTCCCAACGCAAATTGGCACTGCTCCTTCCCGCCCTGGCTCCCCTTATAAAAATAATCCGTTTGCTATTTTTAACTGCTCAGACACACTGCTGCGATTCAGCCCTTGTACCTCTCCCACTCGAACAAGCCGAGTAACGCCGGTACATGACATGAGGCGAATTGCAGTACCTCCAGCAGCCGGCAAATCTCACGTCAGCAATTCATTGAGATTTCCAAACAGTATGACGATAAATTAATGCTTGTGATGGAAATTGGCCAATGCAATTAGAACATGGTACTTATGCTATGACATTTTCTATTAGCAAAAAATGTATGCCAATACCGCTAGGTATTGCGAATACAACACCAGACAATTAATGCAATGGGCTGCCACTTTACTGAAAACAATGGACTGCAGTATGAGCAGATGGCAAAATCCTGCATTTTCCCTACCTGCTTTCAGCCTCAAATCTCTGGCTGACTCCAAAAGCAAACTGTGTCGGTTCAAAATATATAACCAGCAACTACCGTAATTAGCACACCCATCTTCCCAGTGGATTTTTTCCAAGCTCATGAACTATTGAAAAGTTTAAATGGTTTTCAAAGGCAGCTAAACACATTCTGAGAGGGCAGGTCCGTAGTGGTCTAAATACAATTGCTGGCTTAGAAAGTCCTTGCAAAATACAAACTGCCATAAACCAGGAGCATATGGCCTGGGATGGATCACTTCACCCATCCTGTCTACTGTGTGTATTTCAGCATCCACTACCAGTTGAAGAAGAAACGTTTTGTACTTTATCCAGACTGGCGCGATGGTTCTTACGCATTTCATAACCCAGGACCTCCAGGAATAAGCCTGCTGTGAGCAGAGCAAGTTAGTGTGTGCTCCATAGAGCCGTACAGCAGCCGGGATGGGGGACAGCACTATACGGCCAACCTGGCACAGCTACATCATGTGTGTGAGAAGAGATATCTGCCTGCGAGACATCTTGCACCGTCCTAATGGGAGAAGACCCTTTAACCCAGACTCGTAAATCCACAACTGCTTTATGAGATGCATGCTTAAGGCTCATTAATGTGCCTAATGGCAAAGTTGTACTTAAGTGCCTTACTGAATTTGCAGGGATTTATTGAAGCAACTCAATAATTTATGGAACTGAAGCCTGAAAGAGAGAGTTTCTCTTGTTTAACCTAAAGGCATCATCTTTGGCTAGCGGCTGTAGAAGGCTTATCAACTTTTATAGCTCAGCCACCAGGGAAGGAAAAGACACATTCCCATTGTGTTACACCTGATAGGCGCATACAATTTCTCTCTTTACAGCTTCAACCAAGTAATGACCTTCCCCTGTGTTTGATACAGATAAGTTCATGAAAAGCTATAAATATGGAGAAGACAGTCTTTTTTAACAGCCAGCTAACAATGTCTGTCTTCAGCAGCGATTTGTTTATCCTTTGAGGATTCTTGGTCCAGTTGCATTTCCCTGTGGTTTTCCCTGCATAAACCTCTCTCAAACACAGCCTGGGCTTGCTGGGTTTCCTCTGGAAGATGCTGCACTGGGACGGACCACGCCATCGCTGCAGTACAACCTCGAGGAATTTTTGCAGCATGTGTGAATTTTACTGTGTTTGCTCCAAGATATCTTCAGAGAACAAAACATTTCAGTGAGGATTTCTGGCAACTCTACGGACAAATTTTAAATGGGGAACAGAGGAGCCTTGAAAAGCAAAAAGGAGCACCAGGCTTATCTGAACGATGGCTACAATTTTGAGATGCTACTAAAGGTGACTGCAGCCACTGGGCATTTTTCTGCAGCTCTCTTCCTCCTCACACAAATGGCAGTTAACGCCGGGCATCCACCCCAGCTTTCCTGAACTACCCAATGAGCGACAAAAAGCCAGGGAGGGTGACCTGACCTGTTCCCTGTCCGGCTCAATACACGCTCTTTATGCTGTTTCGCCATCACATTCATACTGCGCTATCAAATTTAGGACAGCGACAGTCCTGGCATCTCCACCTGCGGGCACCTGCCAGCACGCTCAGCACGATGGGGAGCAGAACCACGTCCTGGAGACACAGGGCTTGGGGAGCTTCCCAGCCCGGACAAGGGCAGCCCCCCGCAGCTCCCCTGAGCACTTCTGACCAATGCTTACAGTTAGAACATCGCCCATTGCAGATTTCTGCTGATAAAATGAAATTTGCTGGAGGAAGCTGGAAAAAAGGCAATCCAAATGGCTATAGTCGAGCTGCTGACCTCAGACAACAGTCGTCTTTGTAGTTTTCGGTTCTGTTTTTAGGTAGGGAAGGCTGGACAATTGCATTCAGCTACATAATACAAGACAGAAAAGAATAACAGATCCCAGCTCAGTTGGATCCTCAGTTTGGGGTTCAATAGGGCTACACTGATTTGCACCCACTGAAGGGCAAATCCATGGTTTTCTTGCCTACTAGAACTCAAACCATTAAAGAAGCAAATCGCTTTTTATCACAATAGCCTCATGATAACTACAAAAATTACTTTTAAATGGAATATGTATTTACTGTGGAATGTATCTGTACACACTCAGAAAGCTATTATGTATGGAAATGTATTTGAAACTCTGTGGACTACAATTATTTCTTTAGCTCTATCTCTTAAAAATGAACAATACATTTGCAGGATACCTTTTATGTTAAAAGCAGGGTCAGTGGTGGGAAAAGTGTGCTTTGCTTCTGACTAAGAGTAAGCAGCAGGGATTGCACCTGATCTGTCCCCAGAGAGTAAATCTGATGGTTAAATCCTGCAGTTGGGAAGAGAAAAAAAAAACAAAAAAACCACCCAATTTCACATCAATTGCAATGATGGCTCTCCTAAAACTTCCCAGTTAACTAGTACATCCAACTTGCCCTATGTTGTCCTACATTTGGTGTAGGCAGCATGTTAGGATGAGTGCAAACTCACAAGTTATTCTTTGTAGTTAGAGTCTCAAGGACAATATATGGGAAGGTGACCCCAGACAGCTTTATCCTGCACCGTGCTTTTCCAATACCAATTATGTGTACTGAGCAGCTGGAGCACATGCAAGAACCAACACAAGAGGTGGGTGGATGTGCAACAGCAGCAGAGTGAAGAAGGAAGGAGAGCAAAAGAAAGTCTTATTCCACATAAGTCAGAAGTCCTGGAGGAACTGCGTGCTCAGAAACACCAAGAGAGGATATGCAATGACAGCTTTTTTTCTTGGTTTTCCCATCAGGCTGTTGTTTCCTTGAAGAACAGCTTTGCAGAGTGCCACGTGTGCCTCGAACCTCAACTTTGCCCTAAGAAACTCCCCCTTCACCCTGCCAGAATAGCAATTTTATTGACATCGCTATTGTTGCATGGGGGAGGTCAGTACATGAGGGCAGTATGGAGAATAATCCTGTCTTTCCCCCCTCCGGTTTGGTCATAATCTTTTCCAGGAAAAAAATCCCCATCAGCCTTGCAGCTACAGGACTAACAGCATTCACTTCAACACCACCTCTTTCCTTGTGCGCTCGGTCAAGTGGGAAAGGAGAGGAAAATCCCGCATGAGAATCACCCCAAACTGCCACCATCTCAAATTTAATGTGGGAAGGGCTAGGAGAAATTATGTGGGAATTTTTACATTTTTAACTATGGATTTTCTCTTCCCTTCCCAAATCCCTGTGTTCCCTCTACGGTCTAAGCATCTGTGCAAAAAACAGCGAGAGGGAAGGACTGAAGGCTGGTATTCCAGGAAAATGCTTCACCCTCTTCTTTCTAGCATCAGCATTATACCTTCAACAGCGTTTCCACCACTGGGTACGTCATCCCGAGTACAATCAATGCTTAAAACATCTGAAAACAGCACTGTCACAGCTCATGAAATGTACAGGATTTAATGTCTGCAGAAGCACAAAAGCACTGTCTCCAGAGCACTTAACATATTGACAAGCCATGTGAAAAGGGAACGTTTTTCTCCAAGTTGCCGGTTATTTTGGTTCCTCTGAGGAAAGCATCTCTATCGCAGTATCACACACAGACGGGGCCCCTCACTGCCTCTGTAGCCCCAGATGCTGCAAGTCCTCGGTCCTCTCTGCATTTTATACCAAAATGATCATACCAATTAACCTAAACTGTGTAGGGATTTAAATTGCAGGCAGGGAAGTCCGTTAAATGCATCAGAACATCTTCCAAGGAAGGGTCTATACACGGCAAAGGATTTCACTTCCAAGCTTTTGTTTTAATAATTTGAAAAAGGCAAAACCAATCATGCAACCAAGTGACACTCTCCTTAATTAAGGAAGTCAATTCAGAATCAATAAAAGGGCAATTAATCTGTGGATGTCACTGGCTCTGAATTATGCTGATAGCCCCAAAGAGGTGACCTTGTGACTCCCAACACTTCTCCCAGGGTCTGAAGGTTTTCACACACTGATCTATTATTTTATGACAGACACACTGTTAGAAAATACACCGGTAACTGTCACGAAACAGCGAGGCAGAATTGAACTGAAAACTTTATGTCTTTTGCAAAACAATTGTAGTTAAATCTGTTCTTGCTTTGGATCCTCTTAAAGGCACGAAAGCTCGTTGAAGGGGAAAAAGAAGATTCAGCAGAGGAGCACGTGTCCTCTCCTGGGGACTGAGGACCCAGCTGGTCATCCAGGACCAGAGCTGGAACTAAAAAAACCCCGTGATTTCTCTATTTCCTGACCCCAGCCGCTCCGAGCTGCTTTGCCCCTGCCGCAGGCGACAGGAGAGGCGCCAGCGCTGCCACGCGCCGCAGGACCGGCACCACCCGGCAGAGTGCTCCTCTGCGGGACGGACCACCGCATGGCATGAGTCGGCATCGCTTTGAGCAGCCTTCTCTTCCGAAGGGTTTTCCAACAGGTCTTTGGCAGGTTTTGGAGAGGAGAAGCAGACAATTTAGCACAGTCCCACTGTCCAAGACAGCCTCTTCCTCTCCGTTCTCGGTGGAAATAGGGCAGTGCAGGTTTTTCAAGGCGGGAAAAAAGGAGAGTACAAAACGGTATAAATCTCTTGGCTCATTCCGTCTTGTGCACCTGGGCACAGATCGCTGTGGCACACACAGATTTATGTTATCGGTGATACACACAGATTGGCACGAAAAGAAATTACTTGGCTTGTTTAGGGCCAGAGTTTAGCAGCTTGCGAGACATCTCGGTGCTACAGAAGGTAAATGCAATGAAATTCAACAGAAGAGAAGAGCCGGTTTTGTGGAGCGACTCCCTCCTCAAAAGACAATCCCTCCGACTTCACTGGCGCTTCATTACTTAGGGAATATGGGGCTACCAGAGCATGTTAAAATATCACACTCTGAGCCCTTGTAAAAGTATTATATTAAAGAATATGTAAAAGCCAGATCCAAGGTAAGCAGAGGTGCAACTAAGCTGCCATCCAGGGGTGACTTAAGAAGCTTATCTGCGTTATTCTGTACCACTCTGCACTGACAACTTCAACAGTCACTCTGAAAAACATCTTATTTCCTCCACTGTGTCCCATGCATCTGCAGCTCATGCCACATCCAGCAGAGACTGCATTACAGGTGTTTTATCCTCGCCCATACCCCGGGAAACGCAGCTTTGAGTGATGTAGCCCCATATCTGAGAATTCTGACTTGATCTGTCTCCTCGTTTCTATTCTTTTCCAGGTTCAGGGCTATAGCTTGTCTTTTGGTGCCTCCCTTTGCTCCTTGCTTATTACCAATCCCCTGCCTCATGAATTTTGAGTTAGACATTTCACCTCCTCTGGCAGGAGTTCTCCAGCGTGAGATGACTAACAGACATCAAATTGTTAGTCTTATGTTCTCTTTAAAATGTGCTCAGAGCAAACGCTAATAGCGGCACATCTCAAAAGACTCCTACCAGCATTTGTCTTGATCTTTCATTACCCATCTGTCAAAACCCAGGTGACAGTTATGAGTTTAAATCAAAGTTCAGAGGCACCTGTTAGTTTCAAAAAACTTTTGCCTCTCAGGCCTACATTTTAAGAAGCAGGGGGTGCTCGCCAAGTCCCAGCGTTTGAACTGCTGGCAGGAGACAAAGTACGTGGGCATCGTACACGGTGAGAAGAGCTGGGCAATCTTCCATTTAACAAGCACTTGGGGGCAAATAAATCGCAGCTCCTGGGGCAAGTTTACTCTGTACCGCCTCAAAATGGCTCACGTGGCTTCAACTTGCCAAACCAGGTGAGGTAAGGTGACACAAAAAAAAACCACCCACAAGTGAAAAGAGTGGCACCAGCTAAACAGCTGGCATCACCAAATGTCAGGCAGTTGCCTGTTTCAGGATGCTGGAGATCGTTAAACGATGCTAACCTGATCGGAGAGGGAGGTACAGTCACACACCTCTGCCCCTGGAGCTCAAGCCACAGCACGGAGATGAAAACAGAGGTCATGGTTTGGCATGAGGGAGGATCATGGAGAAAGATAACCCACAGAAATCTCCCAATCCTCTGCAGAAACTCCCTCTTCTCTACTGAAGTCCCAGCTCTTTGCAATTGACCTATGGTTTCAGGTTTTGATATATGAATTTAGCTTTCCCAACTGCTTTAAATAGAAATCAAGCTGAATAGAAAATTCAAAACCAAGTAAGAACCCCTCCCCCCTCCCCAAAGGTCAGGCAGATTTTGGTGGAAAAGCGACCTTTGTTCAAACAACCAGCAACTGTCAATCATGAAATCATCAGCCACGGCCCAATACTAAGTTTATTTTGCCAACTGTTTGTATTTCCTGCTGTAGGCTGTTACTCCCATACATTTCCAACAGTGGCAACACATTTTCTACTTTTTTTGAATGGTTTAGTTTCATTTGAATGTCACACATCTATTGAAAAACACGTGGAAACAGACTACTGTCTACATCTTCCTGGTGATTTCTGGATACCGATGAATGCCAGTGCATGCCACAGTGTGTCCTTCAGAAAGGACAGAGTTGGACTGATGCTTTACCACACACCCTACAAGTTCGCTGGACTAGGCACAACTTATTTTTCTTACAAGCTTAATTTTTACATCAAAATCTCGGCTTTGGATTTCTATTTCTGTTTCCCTGTTTTGCAGAAAACTTCTACCTATACCAAACTAAATAATTCACGGTCATCACATCCCAGCTGTATCCTGAAACGGGTCTGGAAAGTAGTTTGCAACACAGCCAAACAGTATGTTCCCGTGCAGAAATCATTTTGCAGCTCCATTATTTGCAATCAACTCGCAATGCTATGCTTCCAGGGTTGATTTTGATACCCTGAATAGAAATGCTGTTTCCACTTCTCTGTCTTGTTACAAGGGACTTGGCAGCTCAGCGTGTGCCTTGTTACTAATCCTGTGGCTTCATTCATAGCACCTGGAGGTCACAGCAGAGATGCAGCTGCCAGCCTCACCGAGGTGTGCATATCTATGTCCGGATCAACCCTTCCTCGGTTTAACCTTCATCTTGTCCGCACACTCCAATCGGATTTAAAAAAACAACCTGGAAGTTTGTTCTAAGCAACTGGAAGCATACAAAAAAAGCACATGCATCTTAAAGGTGCCGCTGCATCTACGCAACAGGTCCCTGGGGAATCTGACTCACTTTTTGTGCCAGTCTCTGAAATTAGACCTAATAAATCAAGATAAGGCTATAAGCCAAGCAATGCATCTTTTTCAGTGGATGGCAGAATCTAAACGCAATAATTCGCTCTGATTATGGTGTTTGATTACTGAGTGTTAGAAAAGGCTCAAACGGAATGTAACTTTTAATTATGCCATTTTATGGCAGTTCATTGCAAAGCCAGAAGCTATTTCAGGGCCGTGCAAATGTTTGCCTCTTTCCTGATAAAGCCTGAAATATGTCTTGGTGCCTTCCATAGCCTCTGGGCATAGTCTGTATTCATTCTTGCAGATCTCACTGTTGATTTGCTATATTTTGCTACTGCTACCCTGGCAACCCTATGAAACACAAAGAGCTTATATTTCTGTGCCTGTCTTTTATATGAAAAAAAAATATGTATTTAGATACTTCTAAATAAGCAACACCTGCTATGTAATGAAAATCCATGTAAGAGTGTAATATGGTTGTCATTATGCAAATTACGGTTGACCAAGAGTTACAAATAAATGCACCCCAGAAGCACCGCATTCCCTCTGCATATATTACACTGAGCACAATTGCATATTTCTCTCTGGGAAATCCCAGACATAAATATGGTGGCCTAAGGCTGAAGGAATAAGGTGGGATTTGCATATCATACAGCTATTTGAATATGCCTTATGTGTGTAATTGAGGACAGAAATACTCCCAGTTGATTTGTTGGGGTTTTTTTTTTCACTTAAATATCTCAAAGATTAACTGATTTACACAAACCTTTCAAGCCACCCCACCAGGCATCAATGTCCACTTGTGAAGTTCAAGCAAACTAAAAGCAACTCACATTTCACTGTCTCCCGTATTCTGCTGATAAAAAAACAACCAAACCCAAACCCAAAAAACTTAGCAGCATCCGTCACTGAAGTGAAGCAAAATCATGAAGAACCCAAGAAATACCATGTTTGGATTCATATGAAAGCCTGTGTTCCTCTGGGCATAACAAGAGTATTGTGGTCCTCTGAAATTGAAGTCAGTTCCCTATTTCCTTACTGGTTGCTTCTCCCATCACCCATCACCAGTCCATGGCGAACGCTGGCGTGGGCAAGAGTGGGGAAAGGGGAGGGAAATGCAGGTTGTAGGAGATCTTCCTGAGTTCGCGTTGTCTCTCCACACATAAGGAGTCAGAAAAGCCATAAGAGACGGATGCTATAGTTATTGTCAGCGGCAGAAACAAAGGAGAGAAGATACATTCAAGAGATGCTGCACAGAAAAGCAGAAGCATTTCACAAAACCTCAGAGATGGGGGAGGAGTGAGAAGCAACACCACCGTTGTGAGTCTGTGGGACACGGGGTGGCGGTGGAGCTGTCAACATTAACGGCAAGAGGAGGATGGGAGGATTTTGAAGGATAGATAAAGAGTTCGATGTTTGAGCTGTTGGGCTTCAGTTGTCAACAGGACATCCAGGATCTGCCAAAGAAAAGGGAATGGAAAGACAGAAATCTATGAATCATCAGCCCTGGATGGCAATTAAAACCTCCACGCCTTGAGCTGCTCTGTCAGCAAGCCCCTCTCCGGCAGCACAGGCGGAAGCTGCTCAACACTTGGCATTTTCTACCCAATTTCCTGGAAGAATTCATGCAGTCCATTGTTCGTGTCCACCTTCTAATTATGCTCGAGTGGAAATTAAGCATATATAGGTCAGAGGTTTGCCTGGGCTGTCCCAGTGAGCCAACCTTGCCTTCAGGCTTTAGTCCACCAGAGACCAGTTGCCGAAAGAGACAGATACACACTTCAGAAGCAGTTCTTAGTCACTCCTTGCATGGTAATTAGAAAGAGCCAGTTGATTAGGCTCATGGTTAAATTAGCCAGCCTGCCTTTGAGGCTTGCTGGGGCAGCTCTCCTCCCAGAGCAATATAAAGCTTATCACTTTCTTTAGTGTTGATTTATCAGGACAATACTATGTTATTATCATTTCCAGCATCTGCTTTGATCGTTTTCTTGCTTTCTCGTCTCACAACGGCCGTGAATTCATGACACTTCGACACTCATGTCAAACAGGAAAAAAGCAAGATGGGGTGTGTGTGTGTGTGTATATATGCCCAATTTCTCATCTGACACTGAGATGCTTCATGTGATCTCTCCCACACAGCTTTCTAAACACAAACCACGTCTAGCCAGACCAACCCCCCTCCTCACGTTCAGTCTGCCCACACAGCTTCATCCAAAGTCAACATATTTATTGCAGGTTTTTGAAGTAGATGTTGTCCCCACCTCTCTACCTTTCTGACTGCCAGAAGCCCTGAGGCAACCACCGTCCACTGCCCATACCAAGTTCTGAATCTGTTTGTGCTTTCTGTTTTCTGGGGCCACTGCAATACAGCAGGACCATGCGTTGTCTTTATCAGAGCTGCCAGTGAATACATTGCTTTGGGCTGGTTTTGTATTGCACAGCAGGGTCAGGAGAAGAAAGCCACAGTGCCTTGAATCGAACGTCTAGTCACCATTTCAGCAATTGCAGAACCTTTATTTTAACGTATGATTCGCTCTTACATCTTAAGGAATTCTTGGGCAATTTCACATATCTCTAATTCCAAATTTTTTAAAAGATACAAATGCGAACATTTTCTCCACGGAGGCTATGAGCAGAAGTGTGGATCAAGCACCACTAATGCAGTCATAAATTAGGCATTTATGTCCCCTCCCACAAGGCAAATAGCACTACCTTAAGGTATAATGGAATGTGAAGTCCAAATCCCTACATCTGGCATCCGCAATGCCCTCCTCCCCAGGAAAGTCCCCACTCTCCAGCTCCCAGGGGAGAAGGTTACACCCAGTTCCCACCATAACTGCCCCCCGTAAGCTCAGATGAGCAGCCTCACCTGGACTGGGATGGGCATACTGCATCTCTGAAATATCTTTGTACCTGCCAAAGTGATACAGACTCTGCGAAAGACCTCCAGAAGGATACCAGCAGGAGGAACAGTACACAGGGCTTCCAAAATCCTTGAGAAAGCCCCAGTGCTAAGCTTTTCTCCATAAATTTTCACTGTAGTCACTTCACAACCGCACTGGTCCCACCTAAGGTGGGCTTGAGAAGGAGCTCAGGCTGCTTCAAGCTTTCCTGCTTGTGAAAGTGTCACCCTCCCATTGGCAGTCATAAGAAATGGGCCACTTTCCCTCCCCAGCCTTTGCATTTCTCCCAGGGAAAGGAACGCCCCCGGGACAGCACTCACCATGTTTTTCACACTATTTCTCTTAGGGTTCTCCGAAACATCTTCCTACAGCCCGGCCAAGGAACTCCTCCAGGGAGAACCGCATCTGAACTAGTACATGAAGTCAAGTCAGCTCCTCTGAAGTACAAAACCAGCACACAGCCCCCCGACACACAACAGTGGGTCATGGGTACAGATTTTAGACGGATGTCAGAATTCAAAGCAAAGCTTAATGGCATTTACTGTCCAGAAACAAGCCTGTCTTATTATTATTTTTAGTACCCTTCCCAGACTTGTCATTATGTACTTCTGATTTTCAGTATTAATGCCAGGCAACTGTGTTACCTTTATTCTTCCCTGCAGGATTACGTGAGAATATTCTTTAGAGAGAATATCACACTGGGCTAAGGTTAAAAAACAATCAAGACATGTAGCAAGCTCCAAGGTGCCTTCCCGTATCTCTGAAATATAAATGATTCCCTGGCATAAAAGATTCTGAAATACATAGCTATAAAGTCAAAGCTTTGCTAAGCAAATAACAAATACAAGAGGAAGCTCTCCTTCCAAAGGCTCTGAATCACGCCGACAGCTACGGTATGCGTGAAGCTAAAATATTTCCAAAAAAGCTAAAAGCTGTCAACGGAAGGTAGCAAAGCACTGGCCGGTTCCTAGACTTTGATTATAATTCACACAGAAATACAGGCTGAGGGGGATGGACCTACAACTGAGAAAAAACGCAGCATGCGTCTCTTGGAGACTTTTACTCCCTGTGTTAAAGACTGAGGGTCTTCCACTCTTCTGCCAATGACACTCAGTAACTAACTGGCAGCAGCTAAATACTAACTGGTACCAGAATATCAAATGGTTTGGGAATACTTTCCTGCCTCCTGAGAGCAAATACCACTACTGGATATAATCAGTCAAAACACACAATCTCACTTTGCTTTAAAAAACTCTGTAGATTAACAACTGAGGAATAAAATCAACATACATTGAAGAAATTACTTAAGTTGGACACTGTATTTATGAAATCAATACTTGTGTTTTAGGACTCCAAATGAGACCATGAGACTCATTTTTTCTTTAAGAAAAAAATTTTCTTTTGCCAAAAATACAAGGAAACAATTTTTAAAAGCCCAGCTGGGCAAACCATCTCCTAAAGATTCAACAAAGCTTCTCCCACTGTTATGTCAGCCTACCTAAACGTAACAGGTTCTGGTGTTCAAATTAGTCTTCCAAATACATCTCCAGCCATGGATAATACACCTTAATTTGTATTTCCCTGTTTAGACGTGGATTACTTCATCTACAAACAAGACCCACAGTGAGAAATTACTAGATCAAGGACAGTGGATAACTTCAGTGTCTGTGCTCCAAGGAAACACATTTCCCTATTTGCCGTAAAGGCAAAATAGGGAGCACGAAAAATTACTGCAGCAGGCTACAGTATAAAAATCCCAAGTGTTTAAAAAGAAGCCTGCAAGAAGACCAAAGGGGCAAGGCTCGAGTTCTTCACAAGCAAGGACAGGCATGGTTCGACCCATCTCAGCTGCATCTCTGCCCAAAGCTGCAGGAAGGAGAAGTCCCTCAGCCAAGTTTGCTGTCCCTGGGCTACCAGTTTGCAACCAGGGAGTTCCCACAATTTCTCAGGGTATGAACGGCCAGCTGCTAGGTGGGGACGAAGCAGAGCAGAAGCAGGCATACTGGGTTTTCTGTGTCCGTCCAAAGTTTTTCAGCTGCCCCAGTCACAAGCAGCAACGTGCGGCGCTGGGGCGTGCGCGCAGCAGGCACACAGCCAGCGGTGGCACCAGGGAAACCCACTGAAAAACAGCAATATTGACGCAACGGGCCGTGGTCCAGGCAAGAATCACTGGCACACGGGAAGTGTAAATACACAGTTCCACACCTTCTCTAAACCATAGCCTCTACCAGTTTAACCGGTGTCACTGCAGTCGTCTTTTATTCTTGTACTCTCTTCTTTTTTCCCTGGGCATAAGCGCCTTCTTGAATGTGAAATACTTGCCAGGAGACATAAAGGAATAATGTCAGAGGCCTGACACATAGCATGAAAGACAATGAGCCAGACTTTTCCTAAATTCTGAAACACAGCCTACAAGGTATGTCCAACAATATTTCTTCTTATTCCAGACTCCAGAAGGAGCTGTTGAATTTTTTATCACAGTGAACTTAACTTTTTTTTTTTTAAGAGCCTGAGAATACAGAGTTATATATTGAGTAATTCAAGCTAAAGGTGTATAGTGGTATCTCTGCTAAAGGCATATATATAAGATTATGCAGATCATTAGTCAGCTAACTTCAAGCCCTGTAACATGCTATACGCTGAAATACCCATTCATCTGTTCCACAAAAGAAGTCAGTCAGTAGTGATCAACCTGATTCGCCAGACAAAACCCTACAAAATTTCCAAAGACAGTGCAGACCACAGGACTGTATTTAAAACTCCTGACAAAAGCCTTGTTTTTACTACTTACTTTCTGTAATCCCCTATAAGTGCATATGAAATGCCGGAGGTCCACGTGCAAGCGCCTGAAAGGCACTTTGAACACCAAAGGCAGAAATGTGGCACACTCTGTTCACATCCCACAGGCAACCATTTATCAAACCCAGGATAAAGATCTGGCAAGTTCCATATTAGACGTGCCAGAATGAAATAAGTAATATCCTGAATGCACATGCAAGTGTTTCAGTGCAAAGCAAGTAAAAAAAAAAAAAAAAAAAAGAAAAGAAAAAAAAGAAAAAGAAAAAACGCTGCCTGCAGGACTCGCCCTTATTATCATGTGCAGCCTGAAAAGAATGAGTAAGAAGAAGTAGGCACCAGCATCATTTGTCACCAGCAGGTCTAGTAACTCTTGGTTATGTTGCAGAGAAAATTCTAACTCTAAATTCAAGTTTGCTTTCCTATCTCCTATTTATGACAAAGACCGAGCTTTGGGAAGCGAAGATGAAAATATCCTTTAAAAGTAAGATCCCAGTCCGGCAGAGTGCTGACGCACCGGAGCACTGAGGCACTTCAAGTTTCCCTGGTATCATTCAGGCACCCAAACTGCAAGTGAAAGCCACCAAAAATCTTCAGAATGCAAGAAGAGCTTTCTCTAAACAAGTAATCTTGCCGTAGATGGATCTTTTCGATTCAATTTCCAAGCAAAGCAATGTTTTGTGATTTAGTCTCACTAAACCTTAACAAAACAGCACAAGGAGCGCATCTTTATCTCAACTGCTGATACAGTCTATCAATATTAAAATAATCTGGCACAGACCGGCTTGCTAATAAGCCAGCTTTTCAGAGATGTTGCAAAACAAAACTGTCTTAAATGTGTGATTTGTGGAGGATATAAAACATAAAACCTATGCAGAAAAAAATGCTGTCATTGGCACAGCAAGATTTAAAAAAAACACCCCACAATTACAAGGCTGAGTACATTAAATTAAACTTGGTGCAGTCACTCCCGACAAAAGTCCTACTGTTGGTAATTGCACATATATGGACGTGTAATTGTTAAAAATATCGCACGGCAAGGGTTTGATGCATCTGAGTTTCTGCTCCTGAAAAGCCATACAAAATTCCCAATAGGAATCTCAGGTTTTGCTTTAACACGAGCTCCTGTAATATTTGATTCTTTGCTGCCTGCTCTTTTCCTGTTTATTGCCTCAGGATCAAAGATTCATTTTGTAGTGAAAATAAATTCCAAATCATTGTTTGCATGCTCCTTTGCCACGAGAAACATGAGAGA
>NW_009650172.1:2944667-2957409 GCF_000708025.1 Charadrius vociferus | reverse complement strand
GGATTCCAGAGCAGCTCACTGGCACTTACATATTCTTATGTTGAAATGTTATCTGCAAATATTTTAATGGATCTACGGCAATCTTACCCAGCCAATGTCATGTTCACAAGTTCCTGCTTGAGACACAAACCCTGTGTTGCCGTTTCCTAGAGCAAACCTCCTGTCCAACCTCCCCCCCTCCCCATGCCTGCCTCAGCAAGCACTTTGGGAAGTCCCGTTTTCTCTCGGGGAAAATGCAGTTTAGTAACGGAGTTTTCTGCTACACCATCAGCACTGTTTCTGTTTTACATCTGCCATGTCCAAAGACCCCCCGAGGAACCTGAGCATCCAATTTCTAGGCAGGAAAAAGTGGCACCCTGGGTGAGTTTGAAAAATCGTATCCTAATCTGTACATCTGAATTGCATTATCGTAGGTCCCTTTTTTCTCCCTTCAAGCACAGGCTTTTTCTTCTGAGCTTCTCGAGATCAGTAGAGACAGATGAACACAACACAGTGGTTCAGGTAGCGCTCTGTCTGCACTACGCTGGTGTCACCATTGATCACAACTCAGTCTGAAACCTTTTATTCAGACAAATTAAAGCACATGTGAAGTTTTTTTGAACTCAGGGAAATAATTTGTCTTGCCAAGTTGAGACTTGGGCTTCTGTACACTGTTGAACCAGGACATGGCTTGTCACTTTCTAAGTTGTAGGTTGGAAGGAAGAAACTAGTCATCAATACACATCTACGGTATACCAGGAAAAAGTCCCTCTCCTTGCTCAGTACCTTCACAAAATAGTTTTGCCAGACTCCAACACACACCAGTTAGTCAGGCACATGAGTTCTGGCTGGTGGGATCTCCTGTACCAACTCTCCTGTTCCTCTTGAATAGATTGTGAACATTTTTAATCGTTGTTCTTAAAAAACCACACTCTTTAGTGAGCATTTAAAAAGTTGCATGTTTATGAAACTTCAAAAACGCTGTCCAGAAAAACTTACCATGTCTCATCTAACTTCAGCCGCTTGACCTTTTCGGTGTCTGACGATGTGAGATGCTCCCCACACAACATTGCTTACTTGGCTTATCTTGGATTAAAAACCTTCACAAAGCTAACAAAACTTTTGCCACAGCCGCAGTCCCCACGTGGCCCTTGCGGATGCCTTGCTCTTGTCATCCTGCCCTGCTCTGATGGAGTTTGGATGCAGCAGATAGGTCACACCATCCAACACAGCCCTCAGCCCAACAAGCCCTCAACTCATCTGCCCGCCCGTCCTGAGAATCAGGATGGGAAGGGGTAACCACAACTCTGTTCCACAAGGCAAAACCTCCACCCGTGTAAACATTCCTAAGTATGACAGGAACCCAAAAAAACATTATTTAAGGTTGCCAATTTGTTTACCATTACACATGAGGCGCCTCCTCCCTTTCTGCAAGGCGCGTTGAAGCGTGGGGCTCGCCAAGGCTGGGCCACCGCGCCGGGCTGCGCAGCAGCCTGCTCTCTTGTGGCCTCATTAGCCGAGCTCTCGCAAGCGAAGCAGCCGAGCGGCGTCCCAGATATTCACGCACCAACTCTGACATTTATAAAGTACTTTCAGTTGTGACAAGATCAAAAACTCAGCATTCTTTCAAATCTCATAATAACTCTCAAACACCCCCAGCACAAGGCTGGAAAAAAAAAGAACCCCACAACTGAAAATGATAGAGCTCTTATTAGATAAAACTGGAGGAATTGTGGGATTCCCCCCCACCCTCCATCTCACTCCAGGCTTCATTTGATTTCTGCAATGTACTTTGCTCTTCGAAAACACTAATCACATTACCTCCTGGACAGGCTTCATTTGCAATCACTGCAGTCCTTCCCATCAGCTCTTCTGCCAGCAAGTTAGTCGCTCGTGGCTCTCGCTTCATTTTGGGCTCTCAACCATCTACTGCTGTGATTATATTTAAATGTCAATGCGAGATAACTCCACTTTGCATGTTAGAGCATCATCCTCCAGCCAAGCTTGAACAGAAGTTGTGTCAGGGCTTGTAGTCTAAATTATTTGTTCTGAGTTGTATAAAAGGACTGTTTTGTTTTATGGATTTTGCCATAAAAGCTATTGATCAAAACAATGTTTTTCATGTGCTTGCACTTAAGAATTGCTAAAAGTGACGGGGGCGGAGGGGAGGGGGAAAGGTTGAGAATACAGTAGAAAGGAGTGGCCCTTGGTCACAGCAAATCGTATATAAGGTATCAGTATAGAAAGACACTTCAGTTGTTGTGTATTCATATATGCAGAATTCTTAGCTGGTCTTCATTCATAATTATCTCTTAAGTCATTATGTCTTTTATACTACGCTGCTCTCCCTTCCTTGCAACAGTACATTCCTGCCATCTGTGGTAATTTTGGACTCTCCTTGCTGCCTCATGTCAGAGGATGGACCTCTTAGGTGATACCACTGAGCCACCAGCATCAGGGCACCATGTGCTCTCGTAGCATTATTAATCCAGAAGGAGAGCACTGAGTTTAATCTACTTTTTCTCTGACTTTACAGCCAAGAGCTCGGCCAATATGCGTGTTTCAACAAAGCAGGTTGTACACTGAAGGCTGCAGTTGTGCTTGACCAAGCAAAGCCATTACCACCTCAACTAACAACATCAGGCACTTGGAGCGGAAGATGGTGGAGGAGATGCTGAAGACAAAGTAACCACTCCCCTAGGAAAGCCTCTTCCTAATTTTCTAGTGTTAAAAACTATGTAATTCTCTAGAACTGGAATATTTCTATTCCTTTCAACTTTCTTGGTTGCTATACAAATATTAAGTCTTTCCTTTTGCAGCCCTAAATGTTTTTTTAATCTGTACTCATACCCTGCTTTTCTTAAATCTGGATACCTTTATGCCCATGTAACGTGCTACAGCTTATCTATTTGCAATATCGGGGGAAAAAAAGACAGTTGAATACTTGAGACAGGCTCAGTTTCTTCTGTCGTCTTGCAATATCTCTTTTGACAGCTCCTACCTAGAGTAGGCATGACAGAGTCCCTGAACTGCACGTGAATCAAAGCAGAATAATAACAGGCGCATGCACATGGACAAAAGGAGTGATGAATTTTCTGGGTTAGAAGCTATACAGTTTTGTTACTTATTTCTTTAAGGACTTTGTTTTTATTTTCCCTTTGTTGATTCACGGCCCTTTACTTATTTTTTTTTCACTTGTTTATTCCAAACATAAAACAGCTATTAAATTCAAGCTGTTCAAAAAATATACTATTGAGAACATTTCAACTATAAACAATACTTGCAGATTTACTCTATGAAAACCGTAACTCAGAGGCAAAGAATGACTCTTCAACACAATGAAATCACAGGAAAAATAGGCAGGAAACAATTTGAAAAAAACCAATAAACCACACACCACCATTCCAGACCTGCTTAATAGCATTCCAGGGCTTTATAAAAAGTAATGATCATCAACCATGAGAGCAGACTTTTAATTAGCAAACTGATGTATTCTATAGAAGGGAGAATCATGTTGCATTGTTTTCAGAGTCTCAGGTGTGTTTATACGACTTACCAAAACAAAATCTTTCATTCAGCCTAAGCTGGGCTGTATGCAGCATAAAGTACAGGCTCTTGTTTACATAGCTAAATTGTGATTAATGTGCACCATATGGAAGCAGGGGCCGGTCCCAGCGAACAGTTGTGTCTGTACAGAAACTCGTAATGGGTTTGTCAAACAGGCGACCTGGCGCTTGCGAGGGAACAGCAAAAGGGATTAAAAGAGAATAACCCACCGACGGGTTAGCGACTTTTAAAATAGCAACACTGGCAATTAGAATAAATACAAAATAAAACTTTAACTAGGCAAAATAATTCCGCAAGTGGCGCTTATGAATACGGCAGACAATCAGGACAGGTTCTCAGGCCATGGGGATTATGTGTGAGGTTTTCATTAATAGAAAGAACACGAGCGAGATTTCATCTCGCAAATCGCATAACGAAACGGAAAGATTAAGCTAGCGTGGTAATCGGAATCAGAAATGCACAGGAACGTATAATGAGCATATTGCTTCGGCAGCTCCTGGCGTGGCGCAGAACGCCCGTGAGCGGATCACCGGGCGGTGTAACCCAGCAGAGCTCCAGGCAGCCGCGCTAACCCACGGCAGCCAAAAATACCCTCCCTACTGCCCCAAATTCGAGCAGCTTCCCCATTAACACAGTCTTACTGTGTGCCTTGCCATATAGTTGGTGTGGTTAACAGAAAAGGGGAGTTAAAGGTATTCCTGAACACAGTAATGTCATTTAACCAATACTGTCTGGATTCTTCGTAGACCTTGTGCTTTTGCTCCATTTTTGACAATGATGGCCCCGATGCTGGAGCAGATGCAAATTTCTGGACCCCTGCTAAGTCTCACTAATTTGAAATAAATGATGTAGAAGCATGATTGAAACAGCAGAGCCGCAAACCATAAAAATCTTTACCTATGGTGTGTATCACAGAGAGGAGACCAACTCTAGTCTAATAGCTCAAAAAGACTTTTTTTTTTTTTAATTAGAGTTGTTAGACAGAGACCCTGGAGTCATCACTTGCCAGAAAAATGGAAGCTGTCCTGCCTAGCATCACCACACAGGTCTTCCCTGTCACCCTTCTATACAATACAGTCATAGTTTGCAGTTGCTGACTTCAAGTCTGAACTATCCTACTGGTTTATATGCTTAAAGCAACTATTTTTGGTGGGGGTTTTGCTTGGTGCTGGGGTTTTTTGTTATTTTTTAATAAGGTAGGTAGAATAAAAGAAAAGGACAAAGAACTAAATATTAAATAACTTAAGTTTTCTAGCATTTCACAAGCAAAAATCGTAAGTATGTTAACCCCAAAAGAAGGGGGAAGATCCATGGCTTGCAGTCCTGAAAAGTCCATACGGTTTGTACGAGTCCTGCCCCACGGGCTGTAACTGAATTGTGCTGAATTGGGCCAAATTTGACTTTTTGTAAGACTATGAAAGTTTCGACTTTCCTGTCCCTTTTATAGCACTAATCACAGGTGCAGAGGTGCTAGAAGCTTGATCAAAACCACAGCCACTGTATGTGACACAGTATCACTCAGCTTTTGGAGCTTAAAAGCCTACTTGACCTGTGACTGAACAGCCACTTGTCCTGCAGAGCATTCCATTTCTGCCAAACTTTGCTAGTTGAAAGGGTGTTACAAACAAACGCACCATTAACAGTCTACTCATACAACACTTTAAAAAAAACTACCCCAAAACCACCAAGAACGAGAAGCAAGCTCTAACAAATATGCTCAAACAGCTGAAATCAATCTTGAATGAAGTTGCTTCTGCTTATAAGTCTTAATAAAACCTTCAAAACAGACCAAATTTCTAGAAACTGAAACAGCCTGATGGGGTGATGCCCCTGCCTGGTTTTCTATAGAGTATCTAAAGACTTATTTTCAAGTACTGATACTTACTGAGGAGTGGAAGTAACCGGAGGTGTGAGAGCACTGACAGTCCCCATCCCCGGCTGTGAAAAACACACAGCTTAACCGCGATGCCCCAGTACCAGGTCCAGGTTTGGTCACCAGGCAGATGCTCTTCCAAGGGACCTGAGCTGAAACACAAGCCTGGCTGACACCTCCCATCCTCCTACCAAACTTGGGTTTGAATTATTCTTCCTGAACAAAAATGAGAAAAAAAACAGGACAGGAGCTTTGTGCAAAGGGACTGCTGGAAATTTTGGCTGTGGGCTACTCTTTGCCATCTAGCTACAGAGAAATGGAGAAGAGCCTTCTCTCTCAGCCCGGAGAAGAGAAGGCTCCAGGGAGACCTTATAGCCCCTTCCAGTACCTAAAGAAGGCCTACAGGAGAGATGGGGAGGGACTCTTTATCAGGTAGTGCAGTGATAGCATGAGAGGTAATAGTTTTAAAACGAGAGTAGATTTAGATTAGACATTAGGAAGAAATGCTTTACTCTGAGGGTGGTGAGCCCCTGGCCCAGGTTGCTCAGAGAAGCTGTGGCTGCCCCATCCCTGGAGGTGTTCAAGGCCAGGTTGGATGGGGCTTGGAGCAACCTGGGCTGGTGGGAGGTGTCCCTGCCCAGGGCAGGGGGGTGGAACTAGATGATCTTCAAGGTCCCTTCCAACTCTAACCATTGTATGAAATGAGTCCAAAAGGGGTCTGGAAATGGAAGTGACCTGGCAGCTAACACAAGAGATAACTTATCCGAAGCACGTGGGAAGTGGGGGCTTGTATGAGTCCTTCAATGACAGAAGCCAGCAAGGCTATCTGAATTCCATCAACAACAGACAACTCACACATTTTGTCAGAACTTCCTATTTCAAACCAGTCTGCCAATTCTTTATGTCACTGCAAACTCTTAGAGCAAAACCCCAAAGCTCTTTTTCTCTAAATGTGAATATTTGGCGAGAAGCTAAACTAGGGCGCCCAATGTCCTGAGACCTCAGTGGAAATGACACCCATGGGGTGTGGGGCAGGTCCTGTGTTACCCAAAGGCATTACTTCAGCATAGCAAAGAAATAACTTGGGAAGAGGAATTGCCCCTAGAAGAAGCAATATTTTGTCATCTACATAAGGAAATGGAGGCTGGTTTCTTAGGGCAAGTCATGATGAATGATCAGGGGGAGTTATGGGAGAGATCACTGCGTTCTCAACCCTTTGCAAATGGTTTTGCTCTCCAGACCACGGATTCAAGTTCAGAGCAGAACAAACTGTGCGCTCGGCTGCTGCCGCCTCCTCCACAGCCCGTCGGAAAACGGGCAGGGAACAAGCGTATCCAACGTGAAACCCCTTTCAGCCGCTGAACCACCTTCTGCCCGGTCCCACAGCTGGTTTCAGGTTCTGCTGCTGAGCAGATTTATGCAACACGGCGCTGGCAGGACTGTACAATAATGAGAGCAGAACAGGCTCTTCATTTCAGGGATGTTTGTATGCTAAGAAGGGCGTGAAAGCGTAAATTGGGCCAACAGACCTGCAAAAGCCTGCTCTGCACTCCTTCAATTCTTCTTGCCTCATTTTCTTCTCCGGCATATTTTTACCTTCTTTGCCCCGCTCTGTTTGGAAACTCATCTAATTGTCACTTGAGATGACAAACGTCCTTTGTCTCAATGCCCCTTCCTCGGTAATGGATGTTTCCTTTCTGCATCGCTCTGCTTGTAGAATTCATTTTCTTAATTAAGTGATGCCTGCATTTATCTTTTCCCGATTTTTATTTCATATCTTTCTAGCTCTTTTTTCTTGGCAAATATGCTTAAAAACCATTGCTCGTGCTCTTTACTTTATAAACTGAGGTTCAAACATCATAAATCCTTCCCTTAAAAAAGCACCATCTACTAGTACCATGGGTTAGCTTTTACCTTAACCTGCTGGTTTTGCTATTTCTCATAATATATAAACATGCATTCAGTTCAGCTCCGGGAAGAAAATGAAGCATACTGTATTGATCAAAAAGGTTTTAGGCCAAAAAATGCTATTCTGATCATTAGTTTGACAGCCCATACAACACAGACCAAACATTCGTCCCTGGGATTCCTGCACGTGCTAATTCCATTTAAGAGCTACTTGGTTGCTTTTAGGCATGGACTTTCAGTCTGCTGACCTGAAGTTGTCTACATTAGAATTATAAGAAGCCAGCAAGTATTTCGTTCTTCACTGTCTTTCGATCTGTTTGGTTTTCGTTTTCACTGCACTACTGTACTACTTTAGAGTGAACCAAGAAAAACATGTAGTTTTTCAGCAATGATTGTGTTTTTTTTTTTAAAAAAAAACTTTTGTTACCAAAGCCGCATTGAAACGTTTCATCTACCATCTGATTTTAGAAGAGGCCAAAGACAATAAGCTGTCTCCTACAGCAAGAATTATTGAAGGTTAAGTCTTAACTGAGTGGGGAAAAACAATAACCTAGGGTTCAACAGCATCCACTGAAGTTTTTACACTGCTGCCTCCTACGATCTCTCTCAGCGCTGCAACCCTGTTGTAAATAGGGCTTTCTTCTGCAGGAAGAAAACATTTATCTACAACAAGAAAATAATTTGCTTTTTTATTGTTTTAAGTCTCTTCCCCTCTCTCTTTCCTCTCCCTCCTCCAGTTCTTATCCATCAATACAGCAACGGCAGCAAAGCAGGAGAAAGCGAACGGATTTCAGTGGCATGATATTTGGTGTGCCGTTTGCATCGATGGTACCTGGGATTTCTTGGCAATCTCCCATATAGAAGCTAGGCCAGGTCAACATGCTTAACCTACAAATTCAAATGAAACGGAACACATTCAATTCATTCGATCGACAGACCTTACAATATCTGACATCACCCACGCTAAAAGGGGTGTCTAATTAAATTAAGATAGTGACTGTTTTTGACTTAAGCCTGAAGAATGAGCAATCCATACCCTGGGAAAACGGCAACAAAAGGAGAAGATGGAGTGTTTCCCCCGCAGAGAGCCAATCCCTCAGCTTCATACCTCTGTGTTTCACAGCCCTCAGCTGAGGCGTCCCCTGCAGCTCCTCCAAACGCAGACTGTTGGGACCATGCTCAGCTCGTTCGTTGGTCTCCCACGCCACACCACGGTGGGGCAGAAATGCACAGCCATCCCGCGGATGTGGCAATGACTCTGAAGTCATGCGGTTCTTCTCACTCTACATCTATAATGAAAACTTCTCTATTTGGACAAGTTATTTAAATATCCTTTACGGTCAATGGAGACATAGAAGCCCTTCTAGGATAGCAGTCATCTGATCCAGAGATGTATACATTAAAATAGCAGTATTGTGCTGAAAGGAAGGATCTGTTTCCATTCCTTGATTACGGAGGGGATCTCTGTGAGTAGGTGAAATGTTGAGAGCCATAATTTCATGAGATATTTAAATTAATAAAATTAATTCAAGTTGGTGTCCAAGTTGTCACATATATTAGAAGCAATTTAAAGTGCTAAATAGCCCCAGAACATGAAAGAGTAATTGGTCTAGTTATTGAACCCACTAGGCTCCCAGCTTTAGTGCATTTGCCAGGAGAAAAAAAAAGTCATGGTAAAATATGATTCAATACATCCTCATACAGCCTCAGTGGCTGGTGGACCTCCGTGCTAACAGGGTAGGTCACGGTACACCCAGAATGTCACAGCAAATGATCTCATGAGGGAATTACATGGGTCACAGAAGAAAAGAGCCAAGAAAAGAATTTTATACCTGTCACTCCCCGTATAAAAACTTCAGACAGTCAGAGCAGGGACTGTGCTACATACCCAGAAAAGACAAGGAAATGAAAGGGAAAGGAGGGAAGAGAAAGCAAAGGGAGATTGTTAGTCTGCTATAAAATACAAGATGATTAAATACTGTCAGGCTTTAATCCCTGCTGACAAGCAGAGCTGCATGAGAGATATGGGTTGATTAATTATAAGGAAAAAAGGCTGTGACACAGGCATATGAGGCAGAAACACCAAAAGGAGGGATTTGTTATTTATTTATTTATTTATTGCTAAATAAAAGACATTTGCTAATGAAAGGAGAGCCACTCGTCTGAATCTAAAACTTTCAGCCCTACTTCTAAATCCTCGGTCTCCCAGCACATACTGGGGGGGGAAAAAAATAAATAAAATCTCATGGTTGAATTTGCTTTTCATAGCAGAATTGAATTTCGGCCCTGTGTAAGCCTGTGTGTCAGCACACTGGGATTTATTACTAACAGCAGCAAAGGACAACCCTGGACAGGCTGGTTCAATGTAGGCAACGGCAAGCAGACCCATGGCCAAAAGGACTGATGTAGGACATCCCTCAGAGCGTGGGGATGAAAGATTTCAGGAGTGCAAAATGGAGGTTTTGAGAAGCCAAAGTGTCAGGAGAGATGCAGCTCAGCGAGTACCAGTAGGGAACAAACAATTGCGATTGCTTTCTCTCTTCCTTCAGGTAACTAATCAGTATTCAGAGCTTTTCTGGGTTATTGGCAGTACTAAAAGAATTTGATCACAGCATTATATTTTTTGGTGTAGCCCCCTCCCTCCACAAATACAAAGCATGGCATACTTTCTTTTCTAAAAATAGGAAAAAAAAAATATTAATCAGAAACTTGTTGCTTTGCTTGCAACCCTAAGCCATGCTCTCTGGCCACAGCTCTGCCAAAAATATTCTCCTGGAGGCTTTCTCACAGGGCTGGGCTCTGAGGCACCACGTTGTCCCGAGACGTAGTTCCTATTTCATCCAGACAAACCCTGATGAAACTCAAGTTCTTGTTCCAACATCCACAATTTATCTGGTGTTTGGAAAGCCAAATTTCTGTTGTTTCAGCAGTTGCTAAATAAATGGGGGATTTAATTCTGGGCTGTGTGGAAACTAGTCAGCCTAGGTCTGGTGAGGCGCTGCTAAGGTCAGCTTTTGGCTTGTGACTTTAGAAAGACGCCAGAACAACCAAAATAAAAAGGAAAGAACAGCTTTGTCCAGCGGGCACATTTCTCAGATATCCTAGCAAGGGGTACAGGCTCATTTGAAGTAATTCATGTTAAAGCTGAAAAGATGTAGGAGACATTCCCATCATCTGGGGTAAGGGAAACCTGACTGAGACAACATCTGCTACTGGCCCAACTTGGACGCTCCAGCAAAATTCCCTGAATTAAAGCTAAAACTGTCAAGCTATTTGAGCTGCTGAGTGATGTGTTGTAATCAGGCACCTTGTCAGGAAGGAACGCATCTTAAAACGGGAGACTGAGCATCCTCTATGTTACAGCAGGCAAAAAAGAAAAAAAAATGGTTTTGAAATCTGATGAGGAAGAAGCAGCTGTGCATGTTCTCACTCCTGATTTTCAAGGTAGAGGGTCTGTCTGTGCTGGACCCACCATCTCCCCAGTCTCACTGCCCCGTCAGAGGGTCTGTCAGTCCGCAGCCCGCGTGGCAACCGCAGCCACGCGCTCGTGTCTGATTTATGTGCAGACAGACTTGGGATTTCTCTTTACACCCCAGTGAAGCTGCGTTGCTGTTGGAACATGCTGTACTTCTGGCCTGCTGAAAAAGAAGTCCTTTCAGCTCAGCTCCATCAGCCCAGGGATCTGAATGGCCCCCGGCATCCCAGCGCAGCCTCTGCTCCCATGGCAGCAGGACCTGAGCATCACCCCCTACACTTAAGGGGCTCCCCGGCAGCACCTCTACAAGGTGCCCTACTCTACTGAAGACTTAAATTTGCTTTTAAGAATATTTTTAATAGCAAGATGCCTGCTTCATCCTAATTTAGCCAGCAATGATGACCAGGACACTAGGAGGAGAAGAGTTCAAAATAGATTAAAAATCTGGGTTTTCCTTATTTGCAATTTCAACTTTCCTCACTAAACCACTCAACCTTTTCAGATACCAATTCCAACACCAAGAAATAAGAGAAGAAGGAAAACCAAAGGGAAAGAAGAGACAAGAGAGGGAACAGGGAGAGGAAAACAGAGACAATCCATTATAGCCCCATAATTTCATCCTGCAAATTTTCAGTCTGCATGCACCACTGATTCAATTACTGTATACAGCTTTACCCTTCAGCAGAACTAGAATTACAGAAAACCCATTTTTAAAGGTTAGTGAGAGAATTTTTCATTGACAATGACCTGCTTCAATCGGGGCACACGATGTAAGGTAGGAATTGTATTTGCCTTACTCCTCCAAAACAGATATTTAAACCTGTTTTGGGCTGCGAGTGAAATATGTCTGGTGATTTTAATCTACTCCCCATAGAGAGCAAAGCCAAGGAACAAACTCGTTTCATTACCATGTTCTGTGCAAAACACCGAACCTGGCATTACAAAGCACATTTTCCTGGACAGAGGAGCTGATCCGTACAGCATGTTTAGGAGTAGATAAAAAATCAGCAGTCACAGCTACAGGGTTGGCAGACCCGAAGGGGAGAGGTTTAACACTCCCAGCATTGGGAACTCCACTCCTCCTCTCCCGTGGTTGTGCCGTTGCTCTCTGAACCGTTTCTCCTAGCACTGCTTCACTGTTATTTTGGCAAACTGCACCTACTGAAAGGCAGGTATTGTGGGCTCTGTGGGGCACACGCAGTGCTGGGCGCCAGAGGAGGCTTAAGCCAAAGCCTCAGCTCCTCGGTGTTTTCACAAGTGCACTTTAAAGAATTTCCCTAAAGTTGTTCTAATGTGCTCAAGAGCGTAAGGCCAAAAGGGTTATGTTGATGCAAAGTAAGTGGGGTTATTGCTTAAGTATGATTTTTAATTACCTAAGCATGGGAAAGCATGTTATCAGCACTCATTAGACAAGGTAGAAACTTATCAATGTATTTTTCCTTCTCTCAAAACAGTCCATTTCTCCACCACGTTCCATTTAACAAAGCTACAACCACAAGCACAGAGAAGTTAATCTTCAATTTAAACTCTTGAAAACCATCTGATAAGTAGTCTCTCTTTTCACAGAATCACAGAATGGTTAGGGTTGGAAGGGGCCTCTGGAGATCATCTAGTCCAACCCCCCTGCCAGAGCAGGGTCACCTACAGCAGTTACACAGGACAGCGTCCAGGCGGGTTTTGAATGTCTCCAGAGTGGGAGACTCCACCACCTCTCTGGGCAGCCTGTTCCAGTGCTCCACTACCCTCAAAGTAAAGAAGTTCCTTCTCACGTTAAGATGGAACTTCCTATGTTCAAGTTTATGCCCATTAGCCCTCGTCCTATCACTGGGCGCCACTGAAAAAAGACTGTTCCCATCCCCCTGGCATCCTCCCGTTAAGTATTTGTAAGTATTAATAAGATCCCCCCTCAATCTTCTTTTCTCTAGACTAAAGAGACCCAA